>NW_020539380.1:102672-147006 GCF_003426905.1 Ctenocephalides felis
TTTGTTCGAAGATAAACTCCCCATGCCTGTAACAATATAATTACATATTAATAGCAAAAATAATAATGATATAAAAATATAATTTATTTTAATGTAAACACTATTTACATATTTACAGATGTTGGCATATTATTATTACCCGAGCTCAACATAAATCAAGAAAAGCTTTCTTTACTAGCATTTCACTCCGCAAAAGATGATCTCAAATTCGGCGCCGTTGACATTTCGCCTCCATTGGCAGACCTGCGTCACGTCTAGTTAGTGAGTGCTTCTTATTACTCTGTACTCTGTGGTCGTGGTCTAGTCACGTGTTCTGTGTGTAAAGTGTAAGTGTCTATTATACCGTTTGGTACTACGCATTAGTTTCAACGGCGTGTTTGTGTTTTGGTGTTTATTTCTATTTTATTTAATTAAGTGCTTTGATCAATAAATAGTCCAATGGCCTAAATTGGCGATAAATTGTTTGCAGATTTTGGTTAGTTTTTGATAAATTATTAATTCAATACGTGAAACAAAACAAAGAATTTGACAGCATTCTACTTCGTATTCTCTTTGATTTTGTATGTGAAATATTCGTTGAAAAAGTTCGTGATTTTCACGCTTGTTGTAACACGCTGTTGATTTAATTTAAAGCACAATATTCGTATTATTATGATTATTATGTACATACGCACGTACTTTATTTATTGATATCATTCCAATTTCCGGAAACGCTATGACTAATGCATGTTCTATTTTAACACTGTTGTTGAAATTAGTTTTCTTTCCTTTTGAGACTATTTAAAATATTTTATTTCTATATATGAATTAGTATAATATTTTGTACTTTCAGGTGTCGGTGAAGAAATTTTATTCAACATAATAGAGATTCATGTGAATGTTTTGCCGAACAAAATCATCCTACATTCTATAGCCATGCAAGGTACACTGAGTAAGAATTTTTAGCAAGTAAGTACCTGCAAGTTTTTTAATGCGATGGTTATAATCCTGATAAGTATGATCAAATATGCTGTTTTAGAGAACACTTAAAGGCACATGATGCCAGAATTCGATTAGTTATCAGTATATCTCTGTATGATTACGAGTTTAGCAGTTAGTTCACGATATACAAGTTTTACTACTGCTAGCAATATGATTGGATTTTTTGACCCAAGTTTTCAATTGTTATGATTGGATGAGAAGTCCTGAATTTATTAGGGAATTTGAATTGAAGTGCTTTAACAGATACTCATTGTAATAAGTTTATAGTAATGGTTTCTTTAAATGTTTCAAAACAAAACATTATCGGATTTGAACTTGATACTCAATACTTGTTGTTCGCCACCAGCATGAAACCTTTGAACCATTATTGGCTGAGCTTGGGACTTTATTCTTTGTTAACAATGCTGGCAAAATGTTTTCCTCTACAATTAAGCAATGAAAGCACTTGTATTTAACAGTGCAATATTTTTGAATCACAAAATTTAGTATTAGATTACCCTGGTGACAATAGCATCAATTCCAAATACAAATTGCTTTCTTCTATTCAAACAATCAATGAAATAATCAATGAACATTTTTACATATATTGATATGTGATATATCATCAATAAAATCATGAACATCTTCAAACATCAATTTTAAAATCCATGAGATTTCGTCTTTAAGCCTGCATTCAGTGGACTAAAATAAAATTTAGGTATGTGAAATATGATAATATGTGCATACGCACGTTTTCCTCTACAAATTATAAATTAAATATTATAAATATAATTTAAATGTGTTTTAATTTTTTATGTAATAATTGAAAATGATTTTAATAGTAAAATCTGTTAAGGATTCCCAATGGAGGTAACCTGAACTGTTTTTTTTTTTTTTTTGTAATCTCGTATTCCGATACGATGGACAGTCGCCAGGCCAGGCGGACCGTCGTCTGCATGTCTTTCACACTTTCAAGTGCAAATGCATTAGTAATATAAGATATTTTAATTTTTGATGTAATTTATTTGTCTCGACTGGCTATATCCGCGTCGAGAATTTTATTTATGAGTCTGCAAAATTCCTTCAGATAATTTCCAGGAATCATCCTTCTCAGATATAGTAAGTCCGAGAAATCATCCCCCGTATATGTAGAAATTAGTGTAACCCCGCCTCTTACGGGCGGGGCTAATATTGTGTATCCTAATTTTTAATAATTTTATATAGTATAAGTTCAGAGCTCAGCATAGAAAGACTAACTATCTGATGCCCTTATATTCAATATATTCTTTTTTTTTATATAAAAAAATACTAATATTAAAGTCGCCTTTTTTATTTATAATCCATCACACCAGCAGTTCCATTATAGAACAATTAAAAGTGTAGTGGTTAGAATAAGTAAACGACAACACCCTGTTAGACGTGAAGTAATTTTTAAGCTTCGCGCCTTAACATTTGGTCCAAACGTACCGGATATTTATCATTTGGACTTTTATAACTTTCCAAAGGACACAAATTTAATAATTTTAAGTGATCTTTTGGACGTTCAAGTAAATTAATTAACCAGCAACATACAGTCCGCTAAAATAATAATTAGTGATTTAATAATTCAAGTGATTAAATTAAATAAAATCATATATCAAATCACCAATTCAAGAATAATAATTCTATAAATAATATTTACCAAAATATAATCGAATTATTAAATTGAAGTGAATAATTATTAAATAAGATCAAATTAATAGAATGAAAGTGATTAAATTTTATTAATAAATTACAAATAAATAAATAAAATTCAAGTTATTAAATAAAATAAATTCATAAATCAAATTATCAAATTAAAGAAAAACAAAAATTCATGTTTATATTTTTTTTTTTATATATATTTTTATTGGCCTCTGGTAAACATTTAGCCACATACATAATGTACAATATACAGGTAACATATATAGTATATTGGTCATTTACAACTTAATTTTACTATTATTAATAAACCTAATTATGTTAGGATAACAGTTCAGATTTTGCAACAATGATGTCAAATTAAAGGGTTTAAGGTGTTTTAATATAGTGTAGTTCCTCTAACAATTTAGTCCTGCTTGCCTCAAATATACTACATTCTAGTATGATGTGTTCAGATGTTCCGCTTGATGCTCCACAAGGACATGATTCTGACTCTATTATTCCCAGCCTCTTCAGGTGTGCAGGGAAGTTGCCATGGTTAAGCCTTAGTCTTGTTATTGTTACGATGGTACCTCTGTTTTCATCTGCATATTTTCGGAACCACGGTTTCGTCTTCAATTTGGGGTTGACTGCCTTGTAGTGTCGTCCCTTTGTTTCCGACGATCTGTTCCATTGCTCTTGCTATTTTTTTCTTTGAATTATTTATATAGTCTTTCCTAGTGGCTAGGTTGATCATAGTTCCGTATTCTGTTGCCCATTTTGCTATGGAGTCCGCTTCATCGTTTCCACTAGAACCGGAGTGCGATCTTGTCCATAATAATTTGACTGTATACCCGTTCTCCAATAGCTGTATAAGTCTATTCCATACTTCATATACTAATGTCTCGCTTAGTCGATTAGTATGGAATAGATTTTTCAGTTTATCTATGCAGCTTTTGCTATCGGTAACTATGGCTACTTTAGTGATTTTGTGGCTTTCTATATATTCAATTGCTTTTTTTATAGCTATTAGCTCGGCTGACCAAATTGAAACGAAGTCTGGTAGTTTATATCCTATTTTGATATTATCGTTTTCATAAAATAAAGCGCAGCCAGTTTTGTTATTAATTTTTGACCCGTCTGTAAATATAACTTTATAATCCTCTATGTTGATTGTATTCGTATTGAATATTTTTTCTATCGTATAACTGTTGTCTAATGTGAAAAAGTTATAATACGGGTGTTTATTGTATTTATTTGTGTCCTCTTGTTTCAATTACTTTTATATAGCTATATACCAAGCTTGGTTTTGGACGATTTCTCCAATAGTCACTTGTTAATGTATCTATGGCTACATTCTTGATATTTTCGATTGTTCTATTATTTTGTACTTGGTATTTTTTAAGTACAAATTTATCACTTAAATATCGGAATCTTGAATGTAAAGGCATTTCTCCACATTCCACCAACAAGGCGTTTGTAGGTGTGGAGATCATTGCCCCTATGCACAGTCTCAAACATTTATATTGAATTTTTTCTAGCTTCCTGCAGTGAGAAGAGTTACTGAAAGCTAGACTTCCATACTCCCATGATGGTCTAATTATTGTTTTATACAAATTCAGGGCTGTGGTAGGGTGAGCTCCCCACCATGTCCTATTTACCATACGTAAAATGTTGATTTTTGGCTCAATTTTTGTGATTACTTGATTTATATGTGTTTGAAAGATAGTTTTTTGTCGAATGTGACGCCCAAAAATTTATTATTTTCTTGTATTTTGATTGTATGGTATTTAGTCGTTAGTGCTGTTCTTTCTTCTAGCTTCCTGCGTCTTGTAAAGATTCCGATTGAGCTTTTTTCGTCCGACAATTCAAGTCCTTTCTTTGCGAGCCATTCGTGGAAGAGATCTATGTTACGGCTCATCACCTCATAGGCTTCCTGGAGGCTTGATTTTTCTATATATATTACGACGTCATCTGCAAATTGTAATATTTTGGTACCTGTTTCCCATATTTTTTCTATGTCTCTTACATAAATTGAGTATAAGATGGGGCTAAGAATTTCTCCCTGTGGTAGGCCTTTGTAGATTTTTCTCGGCCCTATCAGTTTCCCATTTATTCGGAAAAATATCTTTCTTTCTCGGATGTTGGTCGTAATTGAGTTTATGAATTTTCCTGGTAGTCCAGTGTTAGCCAAGTATCTTCCAGCACCTCTGGTAGGACGTTATCGTACGCACCTTTAATATCGCTAAATAGAGCAACGACATAGTTGTTTTTTGCCATTGATAGATATAGATCTGATATAAAGATCGTTAGGTTGTCATATGTTCCCATGCCCTTTCTAAATCCACATTGGGATTTGGGAAGTATGTCATACTTTTCTACCCACCATTCTAATCTTCTCTTGATCATTCTATCTTTGACTTTTGCAATGCAGGAAGCCAAAGATATGGGTCTATACGATGAAACTAAATTTGGGTGTTTATTCATTTTTCTGATAAGTATTATCACTTGTTGCCCCCAATCTTCTATTGCTTCTGGATTCAGCCACACTTTATTAATTATATCTACCAGTATACTTTTGGCTTGTGGTGTCAAATTTGCAATCATTGAATATGATATGCCGTCTTTTCCAGGAGCTGTGTTGTTGCTCCTCTTGATAGCTATTTCCAGTTCCCACAATGAGAATGGTTCCATCAGATTGTTTGTTTCTCTTTCCAGGACAGTTTTATTTCCATTGCCTAAGTCATTTTTGGCACCCGGTGGTGATAGATAGTCGATGATTTCCTCACTAATTTCTTCAGGGATATTACTATATGTGTCGGTCCCGTTCGTGTGTTTCTTGAGACGTCTAATCATTCCAAATACTTCTTTGACTGAAGTATTTGGATTCATTTTATTGACGTATTCCTTCCAACTGTCTTTTTTCTTCTTCCTGAAAATGTTTTTGATTTTCTTGTTTATATTCTCACACGTTAAATAGTTTTTATAGTTGGATTCCTGTCTATAAGCTTTTTCACCCTCTCTCCGTTCCTTTATTAGCTGATTGCATTCGTCATCCCACCACACTGGTTTAATGAACCTAGTATTTATCAATTTTTTCCTTTTTGGAATGCTTTTTCTGCCGCTGAGTTAATTATCCGTATAAAATCTGTGTACGCTTTTACGGGGTCACTCACACAAAATCCATTTAGTTCATCTTCTAGATGTATTTGATACTTTTCCCAGTCTGCTTTATTGAGGTTCCATCCAAGATCGTTATTTTGGAGTTGTGGAACTTCTTTTTGTTTCAGAGTTAGAATTATGGGGTAATGATCTGAGCCCAGAGACTCATCGATTACACTCCAATCTATTTTGTGCGCTATGTCCTGAGAGCAAAATGATATATCAACTGCTGTAAAATTGTTTTTAGATCTCAAAGTTGGATTTCCATCATTGAGTATAAATAAGTCATTGGACTCTACGGATTCTAGTAAATTATTTCCCATTCTGCTATTCCATTTACCTCCCCATGCATAATGATGGGCGTTAAAATCACCGCACAAAATAAATGGGCTTTGGAACTGTGACAATATATGATTCCATTGACTTACTGAGATATTGCTGTTTGGTGCAACATAAATGGATATAATGGTCAATTTGGTGTTACAGAACATAAGTGTTATTCTTTTGATTTGGCACTTGCTTACATCTATTGTGCCTATATTAATGTTCTCTGTATTGAGTACCGTGATATCATCCTTGACTATTATAGCCGTACCTCCATATCCATCATTTCTATCGTTGCGGAAGATCTTGTAACCTCTGAAAGTGCAGTTGTTACCACCTTTTAACCATGTTTCTGAGAAGGCCGCTATTTGAATCTTTTTCTCGTATAGAAAATGTTCAATGCAGCCTTTGTTGGCAAACACTGATCTACAATTGTATTGCAATATTTTCAATTCCTGTGTCATTCTTGTCATTTCGGATTTGTTAGGTTTATCTGATCTCTTTCCATCCGATTAATTATGGCCATTAGCACTTGATTATTTTTTTGGTTGGTAGGGTTAAAAACATCCTTTAGTCTTTTGATTATGTGGTTCAGAGATATTTGCTCTGATGTGCTTGGATTTGGTTGTATTCCTCTTTTCTGTATATTCGTCGTTCTAACATCCTTCTCTTTCGTTTTTCTCTGTCTGTCCTCTTTTGTCATTTTCGTATTTACGTTTTCATTTTTTTTAAATGGTATTTTATTTATATTAGGTGACGCTTTTCGTGCATCGTTTCTGTTTTATTGTTATTATTAGAGTTTTTAATGCTGTTGTCTATGGCTGGTGTCTCAACGCTAGTATTGTGTAGTCTCCGTTTCTTGGGCTGATTCACTTCCGTATTTTCTGGTTCTTTATCTCTTGTGCGTTGTTGGTGATCTTGAATATCGGGAAAACTTTTTTGTTTTGTAAGTCTAGTCTAGTTGTAATTATATTTGCGTAGGGGCGGTTCTCCAAAATCCTTTTTGCTTCATTATAACTTGCATTATTAAATTCCATTATTTCCTTTAATTTAATTTGTTTTTTGTAGACTTCGCAATTTTTGTTAATTGCCTGATGTCCATTGCCACATAATGCACATTTGGGCTCTTCCTCCCTGTTATCGCACTCCTTGTAGTTGTGGTTACCCGAACAATGTCCGCACCTGACACTACTTCGGCACTGTGTGGTCACGTGACCATAACGTAAACAGTTATAACATTGGATTATTTTGTTGTATTGACTCACCCGACACTTCACCGCATGTATTGTTACTTTCTCAGGTAACCTTTGGCCTCTGAAAGTTAGAACGCATACGGGCGTTTTTACATAATCGTTGTTTTGTTTTTTAAGAATTCGTTTGACTTCTAATATTTCCACTTCAGATTTTATATGTTTCAAAATATGTTCTTCTGATAGCTCGGTGTCTACGTCGTATATTACTCCCTTTTTTATTACAGTAGATAGTGGTATATATGCCCTTGCGCCGATCTCTGAGAATATGTGGTCCGCTACCAACTTGTTTGTGAATTTGTAGTCATAACATTCAATTTTGATTTTGTTAATTCCGATAGCTTTAATTTCCTTTATATATTTGTCCATCTCTGGGTGCTTGTTAAATATCTTTCTTCCTAATGCCATGTGGTGTAGTTTGCCTATGTTTTTGTTCATCGATTCCACATAAATTAAAAATGGTCCTATGTCTTTTTCTGTGTATGACACTGTTTTAAATACTTTAGTATTTCTCGATTGATTATTTTTTTCATATGTATTCTCATTAATCTTATCGTTGGTTTTTAAATTTTCATTAATATTAATTACCTCATTATTATTAATAGTTTCTTGGGAAGGTTTGTCCCCTGTGAGATTTTCACTGGCACTGTTTTTCCCTCGAGTCGTTTCTAGATTTGTTATTGTTTTCATTTCGTTGTTTGATACAACGTCACTTTCTTGCACTAAATTGATTGTTCCTTTAGGTGTAACGTCACTATTTAATTTATTTAAATTAGCGTTTGATTCAGTTTCCATATCTTCTCCATAACATATACGCAATGCGTTTCCTATGCACGGACCTAATTGTATTTGTTCACGGTCATCGTCGGGACCCTCTACGTAGGGTCCGCTATCCATGATGTCACTATTTCAACTACCTGCTACGGATTACTCACTATTCAACACTGAGGTCTTTATCGTTCGAACGCTCGTTGCTGACTGAAAAAATTCATGTTATTAAATTCAATAATAACAATAAATAAAATTATTAAAATAAATAAATCAAATAATCAGATTAAATATATGTTAACAAATAGTGAAATTAAATACAGTTAACACATAATTATTATAAAATTCGTAAAAACGTCGTGAATACAAACAAAGGAACCGTACCAGCTGATAAACATACACAGGCAGAAAACAAGTTCGAGGGTTGCACTACTTGCATAATTCAGGTACTTCCTTCAAATACCCTTTCATTATCCTTTTGTTAATAGTTTTTGTCTGTGATAAAAAATGGAATCGGTAAAATCATTAAGAAATAAGAAACGCGGATTAAAGGCGCAGTTCACGGTGTTAGATAATGCATGTAACAAGTTAATAAATAGGCCGTTGTCTGATTTAAATGTTAGGGATATAGAAGAATACTTAAATAAGTTGAACACTTTGGAGGAAAATTACGTAAATGTTATTAATAATTTAGCAAATGTCTTAGACAACGAGGAGGAAATAACTGAATTATACGACATTGATTTAATTAGTGTCTTAAATGACAGCAAACGATTAACAGATAATTTCAATCAAGTAAAAAATAAAATACCTCAAACCGATTTAAGTAATAATAATATTAGGAGTGAACAAAGTCAAAGTTTCAACAATAATATAAAACTTCCAAATATCGCATTACCAACATTTGACGGTTCCTATAGTAATTGGTTACAGTTTAATGATTCGTTCACGGCATTAATTCATAATAATACCAATCTAAGCAATGCCGAAAAATTCTATTATTTAAAAACTTGCATAAAAAATGAAGCTGCAAGCGTCATACATTCACTGCCGTCATCGTCAGCAAATTATGAGATTGCTTGGGGATTGCTTAGAGATAGGTTTGAAAATAAAAAAATAATAATAAATAACCACATTAGAAGTTTATTTAATCATTCTGAAATAAAGACAGAAGATTTTAAAATGTTAAGAAATTTAGTGGATAGCTTCAATAAAAATTTACGTTGTTTAGAAGCGTTAGGTGAGCCTGTCAATAATTGGGACTCATTAATTATGTATTTAATATTAACGAAGGTGGATTCAGCAACTCGTCGCGAATGGGAGCTATCCAACAATAAAGGTTCAGACATTTCAAAATTTTCTGATCTAGTAAAGTTCCTGGATTATAGGTGCCAGGTATTTGAATCGCTTTATTATGAAAAGCTACCAACTATCGAATCGCATAAACAAGTTTCATTAAAAAGCGATAAAGTTACCAGATCCTATGCGATCTCAAACGCATTGCAATGTGTATTATGTAAAAAAAGTCATCCATTATTTAAATGTGAAGAATTTAGAAAATTAAAAGTGAATGAAAGAATATCGCAAGTACAGCAATTAAAAATCTGTATAAATTGCTTGAATACAAACCATCAAATAGATAATTGTTCAGTTTTAATTCGTTGCGTGGTTTGCCATGAAAAAAACATAATACACTATTGCATTGTAAAGAGCAAGTAAATCCGTTGATTGAATCTATACCTAGCACATCATTTGTTAGTAATGTGAATTTATCACAGGTTTTACTTTCAACAGCGGTCATTTCGGTATTAAATAAAAATTACGCATGGGTTCCTGCTAGAATCTTGTTGGACAACGGTTCACAGTCAAATTTTATAACACAGGAATTTTCAAAGAAACTTGCTTTAAAAACGGAGAAGTTAAATATGTCCGTTTCAGGTATAAGTCAGTCTTTATCAAAAATTAATAGCAAAATCGAAGTTAAGATAAAATCAAATAAGCTCATATTCATGCAATATATCGTGTTTAATTTTAGATTCAATCGCAGGTAATATACCCGCGATTTCGTTCTCATCAAACCATTTTAAAATTCCTCCCGGAATAAAATTAGCTGATCCAGATTATAATATCAGCGGTAGGATAGATATGTTATTGGGAGCGGGTTTATTTTGGAGTTTGTTACGAAAGGTTTTTATTAAATTGAGCAAAACTAACACGATTTTGCAAAACACTGCATTGGGTTGGATAATTTCAAGCACAATCCAATCGCATCACTCGTCTAATGAAACTATTTGCAATTTTGCAATGAATTCGGTTTCTAATAGTAGTTTTGAAAGGTCTAACAACTTAAGGCACAGACCAATAAAACCTAAATCAGAATTAAAAAGGCATTCCGAAAATGTCATTTTGCGCATTGGCGATACAAGTTTATGTAAAGGGGTGACACGAAACTGTTCCACATGCTTCGTGGTCAATCCTTTCCTCTTTCCGTTAATGAAAAATTTACTGAAAAACCGCATGACTTTGCTGTTGCCGTTCGCGAGTCGCGGGTTGGACTTCCGAAGTCCGATTATTTTGAGAGATCGTCGTACTGAAGACTTTAGAAAAATCAGAGCATACATATCCCGATTTATTCATTTTAGTACGCGCGCTATTCAGTTAAAAATTGTATCAAATTTTATGTTAGAAGATTTTAGCTATGCTCAGACGACTTATTATGCGTCAGAAAAACCTACTTGCATTAATTCAGATAACAACGGCACAAAATTTATTGGAGCGTCGTCAGAAATTAAAACACCATCCAATATTTTATGCAAACGTAACTTCAAGAAGATTATGAAAATTTACTTAATTATACATTACGGAATTAATTGGAATTTCGTTCTCATCAAATCACCACATTTTGGTGCTATTTGTAATGTAAAATGCATGCCGCTGTTGAAGCATGCCATTCGATTTTTAGAAAATGCATTTTATATATTTAAAGGATTTTTTACATATTTGTCACAAACTGAAATTATGTCAAATTCCTCATTTTGCTCCGATCCTATTGATTTTAATCATTTGTCCTCTGGTCACTTCCTATTTGACAAACCCATTATAACCATTCCCGACCTAAACGTGCTTGACGTTCCGGAGAATAGGCTCTACCAGCAACTTCAGCGTTTGATGCAACGTTTTTGGAAACGCTGGCATAAACAGCGTGCATCGGAGCTACAGGATCGAAGAAAATGCACGGGCTGTGCAGATCATTCAGTAAAGGTGGGATCTATGCTTCTACTTCGCGAAGATAATTTTCCTCCTCTAAATTGGCGTGTAGGCAGCATTGTCGAAATACATCCAGTTGAGGATGGGAAAATTCGTGTTGTGACTGTGTATTACCAATTGACAATGAAAACGAAATCGTGTAGTGATTATGAATTGAATACATTCAATTTTAACATCTTATTTCATAAATGTGGAATAGTGTGATTATTTAATAATGATATTATTATTCCTTACTAGTTCTTTTCGCTAGTCGAACACAGGATTTAAATGTAAAGCAAAGACTTAGATGCAGTGTCTATTTAATGTCTATATGAATTATTAATTATATTGTAAACTTTGTTATATGATGTATTAGACTACGATTTGAATGTAAGATTTTGATGTAAATTTAAATATTTCTAAATAATATTAAGATTATTTCAAGGTGGCCGCCATGTTAAGGATTCCCAATGGAGGTAACCTGAACTGTTTTTTTTTTTGTAAGGGTCGCATCGTCTCGTATTCCGATACGATGGACAGTCGCCAGGCCAGGCGGACCGTCGTCTGCATGTCTTTCACACTTTCAAGTGCAAATGCATTAGTAATATAAGATATTTTAATTTTTGATGTAATTTATTTGTCTCGACTGGCTATATCCGCGTCGAGAATTTTATTTATGAGTCTGCAAAATTCCTTCAGATAATTTCCAGGAATCATCCTTCTCAGATATAGTAAGTCCGAGAAATTATCCCCCGTATATGTAGAAATTAGTGTAACCCGCCTCTTACGGGCGGGGCTAATATTGTTAATCCTAATTTTTAATAATTTTTATATAGTATAAGTTCAGAGCTCAGCATAGAAAGACTAACTATCTGATGCCCTTATATTCAATATATTCTTTTTTTTTATATAATAAACATACTAATATTAAAAGTCGCCTTTTATTTATTTAATCACCGATCACACCAGCAGTTCCATTATAGAACAAATTAAAAGTGTAGTGGTTAGAATAAGTAAACGACAACACCCTGTTAGACGTGAAGTAATTTTTAAGCTTCGCGCCTTAATAAAATCAATGATCGATATTTAATCTTGCATATGTAAACATAAATATAAATATGTACTTATGCGTACCTAAATTCTTCTGGAAGAAAAATATTGATATTGCGATTTCAACAAAATAGGTAATTCTTCTGAAAGAAAAATATTGATATTGCGATTTCAACAAATAGGTAATACCATATTGTATCATTACTAAACACATTTTAGTTTTGGTATGAGATTTAGGAGAAACGCTTTATCCTTGCATATAGAATCACAATAACTTATTGAAATTACAGTTTATTGTACACTACAGCACTGTTATTTTTATGCATTGAAACAGAATATACCCTCAGGTGACCAAACAAATAAAACGCATTCATAGAGCATCCACGCATACATCGATTGAGTAAAATACAAATGTCTATTCTATTATCCCTATATTTGAGGTAAGATACATTAACATATCATCAAAGCCATGGTTGGTCGCCACCAGTGATACAATCAGCCCTGTTCTTGTGATCTTGAACTTCAACAATTTTTGCTAGTTTTCTATAGCCTTGGATTTAAATTCCAATTCATACTGCATATTTACCTTTGCTTGGTCAACAGGATCTCTGTTGTTGTTTAATAATAAAATTTTTATAAAACGAATAAAGTTATTTTAAAATATGGCTTAAAATATGCATTATACGAGTTTTAAAAAATGTTTTGTTTATTTAGAAGTTTTACAACAGTTTAGTATATAATAGTGCCACAAGAGAAAGAGGCATGTTCGTAATCATCATCTTTGTCACTATTGTTTATGTCGTCATCTTGAGAACTGTCGTTTTCTTCTAATAATTTATGATCTGTAACAATAAATAGTATATCTTATTCGTAACATATTTTGTTTATTATTCATAAAATTTTATTTTATACATACTTTGCATAATAATATCCGTAACTCTTGAGATGGCAATTGTTCTCCTATAAACCAGGCAAAATTGTATTTATTTACATTAATTGTCCAACCAGAAGCCAGTGGAGATAAAGATATTGGATGCTGTGAGTGAGCATTTCTCCAAAGCTTGGTCACATAGCGAACTCTTAGTAAATGCTGTTGCAATTCAACTTTACAGGGAGGCAAACCCAGACAGCACAAGACATGCCAGGGAATATCCCTCTTGTCCTCACAGTCTCCTAATATCGCGATATCCTATGAATATCCGAATTGCATGCCACGGGACGTCTCAAGCCCAAAGGACTCGAGCAGGTATAACGCACGGTTCACGAACATGTTGCTCTCATACGCGCACGGCTTGAGACCTCTAAACGTATATGTTTGTCCCTTTCTCTTTCGTCGCGTCGAAATGAAGCATTCTTTAAGGTTAAGCGTTATAAACAGACGCTATATGTCCAATTATCATAGTTTTTGAGTAATTGAGTAATAATAGTGAAAATTTTATTTGTTCTATATAATTATATGAGCGTGTGTTATAAATAATTAATATTATCTATCAAAATACTCTAAGATTGAGTAATAATTGTGGAAATTTTATGTGTTCTATATAATTATATGTGCGTGTGTGTTACAAATATTGCAGCCGTGTTTGAAAGAGGATTGACAAAGAAGAGCATTGAAAGAGTTGGTTTTGAGGTTTGACTCGAACCATACTCAAAAGTTAAATTAAATATTGTTTGAAATGCTTTCTACTATGTTTGTTGGAGGAGCTTTAACTTCTGGAGGCTATTCTTCTGAACAAAGATATCAAAACACAATTGGTAATCAAAAGTTTATATTGATTTATTTTTATTTGTTAACTTTATCATATACTAAACAAACTTTCTCTTTAGATTCTATATTTAGCCATCAGAGTCCAGCTATGAAAATCCATTTTTGATGATGGTTTGGCCAAAGAATTTTGCTAGGGACGAGGAAAGGGCAAAAATAAATTTTGTGATCTAGTGCCTTGCGATGTCATCACAGGTAATTTATATATCTTATACTTATGATGTGTTGTAAATTATGAATAAAACTAATATATAATTAATTCCAGGAATTGCTTTGAAAAATTTGCCGCATGAGACATAGTTTGCTGTTTCAGAGGCTGCAAAAAGCTGGCTGCGACGTGCCAATAAATATTATACAAGGTATTTCTGTGAGATGTGTACTATATGTTTCTCCTATTTACAAAAAAATCATTATTATTGACTGGTTAGTTGTATCAATATTAGTGCAAAATTTGTGCTGTGTACACATTTTTAGATGTAAAAAACCAAGTTTAATATTCACTCGTAATGACATCAAATTGTGTCGATATATTTGGAATTAGAGATTATTTTATAAATCTCTGTCTATTTTGATTGATGTATCGCTCTTAAAGAACTTACTCATATATATATATATATATATATATATATATATATATATATATATACATATATATGCATTTATTCATTTGTTTTCTATTTCAGGAGAGAAAATCAACCATAAACTAGGATTGAATGCCGAATAAATTATATTTTTAATATTGTAAAATAAGTTATTTTGAATTAAAGTTGTATATATTAAATTTTGTTATAAAATTATCTCAGGATTTTGTTATTTTGTAATAAAAGTTTACTTTGTGAAATTGTGTTCTTTTATTTTATTTTTAATCCAAATTTATTTTTCATCTAAAAAGTAAAAAACAATTCCATAATTATATCCCATTCATGGCCGGTTTATGTCCGGAATATTCCGCGCGGGATATCCTACAGAACGTCCCGTAGGTGCGACATATTAACATGTTTCGGATAAGGTTAGGATAAGCAGGATATCCGTAAGGTTATCGCAGGGACAATGAATGTCCGCGCGTGGATATCCTGTGGACATTTTCCGGGATGTCTTGTGTAGTCTAGGAACTGGATGAGTCAAAGTACCGATATTTTTTTCTCAAACTTCCCATTAGATTTTTTTGAGCGGAACGTATTTGAGAACAAATGAAATCTAACATTATTAACATCCGTATCATTTTTAGCACCATACATTTGGCAAATATATTTCTCTAACATTATAAATATTGCTTCAATTTCTTCAACGTCCGGTGGTTGCGTGAAAACATGGTAACGCTTTACATAATGAATCACCAAGGATTTGGTATTCCTGATCAACATTTATGTAACACTGATGATTGGCCACACCCATATTAATCCAAATTTTCAAAGACAACTTTAAATGATTCATATTTGCTAGAAGTATGATCAAAATATCAGAATCCGAGCAGCGTACGACAACGTTTGCATCACAATTGTGTGACTAATGTGATAAATAATCCTAGAATCGGTTTCTTCGTATTCTTCACATGACAATGATTCTTCAATTCTCTTAATTACTTTGTTATTCAAAGCTTTATATTAATAATATTTATCAAAACTTGTGTAAATAATTTTATTGTCAATGAAAGAAACCATATCTTCACTATCCCAGTGATTAATGAAAAATCTAACTAGTGCTTCCTTAAATGGTATATTTTTTAATTCTGCTATAAAATTGAGGTCGAATTTGGTTAGGTTCAATTGATATTGGCCTATTAGCTTCTACTCGTCTTGAACTTCACAATCTTTGATAGAAGGAAAAAGATATTGGTCAAAGATAATGTCTATGCGAACAGACTTTATCTGACAAATACAACACATAAACTTTTTAGAGATGCCGTCATAGGTTTGTGGTACATGTTTCAGGAGATGCAACTGAAAAAACAGATAAACCTCCAACGATGATGGTAGTTGATCTGTACTGTTGTTTCATTCGCGCCAATGTATTTGGCGATTATCACACTCTGTCTACTAGTATCATATCGCCAGACATTTTTGATTGCCAGACATGGTTAACAACCGCAGAAACGTCTGGAAAATTATTTTGTCTTTTTACCCTTAAGGAACATAATATTAAAATTTCAGACGGACTAAAATGATTTGAATTTTTAAAAAAATTAATAAGTAATTGGCGTCTGGCACATATTTAGCAGCGCCGAAAATGTCTGGCAACCAAAAATATTAGTCTGAAAATTCAAAGTGTCAAAAAAAATGATCTTTTTTTATTTATTGGCTTTTGATATGCATCATAAGGCCAGATGCCATTCTTACAATTATTTATTACATATTTTTATTGAATCATTAACTTATAAATTAATTTTTGTATTATTAATAAAATTAAATATATATTTATAAATTTTTAAATTGTTACTAGCTACTAATGATTGTACATTGATTGGGAAAATAACATTTGCTTTAAGTAAATTCATTATTAATGTTCTTCTTTCGTTTTGAAATAAGTTGCATTCCCAAAAACAGGTGATCTATTGTTTCCTCTCCGCTTCCGCAATCGCATGTCGACTCCGTTATGATTCTTATTCTTTTCAAGTGGTTCTTGCAAAAGGTGTGTCCAAATCTCAGTCTACAGATAACCGAGATGAAAATTCTACTTTTTTCCACGTTTTTAAACCATGTATTTTACGATACCTTATTCTTTGTTAATGCGTATGTGACGCCTTTTGTTTTTGTTGATTCAGCAAAAAATGTTTGCCATCTTTCTATACACTGTTGTTTGATTACGTTATTTAATATGATATGAAAATTGCTGACTAAAATGCTTTCAAAATTTTGAAATCGCGACGTAAAAGTTGGCTGCGCACTAATTAACGCAACTAATTCCAGCTGCCAGACGGCCCGTACTCTAACCGAGAGAGCACCAAGGCCCACATACCAAAAAACAGCCTGACTAAAATTTCTCGAAATCGTTGCTACCTCCCGTACTTGTTTATTTATGTCCCGTACTATAACGTTTTGTCGTAGCGCCGCTGCGCTCTCCGGTTATTGTCAGGTGTGCCGACACCCTTACGTTTGTTGTTCGCTCTACTGTTATTAGCATTCGTTATCTATGTGCGTATGTCGTTGATGGTACTCCATAGACCTTATACAATACGTATAAATTGTATAAGGTCTATGTGGTACTCGCATCTCGCATTAGATTTAACAAGTGTGTTCTGATCATAGATAAAAGAAGAGTATATGGTTCTGATTATCAGTCCGATTTTGTTTCAATTCAGTGATTTAGTGGACAATTAATGATCTGCATTAACGATAACATTATTTGCAAGATTTTGGTTAGTACTTTGATGGATTGATAATTTTGCTTATTTATTTAGTACATAACAAAAGCAAAGAACTTTGACAGCATTTTATTTCACTTTTGCATTGATTTGGTATGAGAAATATTCGTTAATAACGTTCGTTTTTATATTTATACTTATATTTATTGCTGTAAATTTGTTGTTTTGATTTAATTTAAAATCTAATTTTCGTAGTATTTATGAATATTAAGTGCGTAGGCAATTTGTTGTTTGTGGATATCGTTTCAAGGGATAGGTTATGGCTAATACTTATGCTACAATTCCAAATATTTTCTTTGGTGGGTACTTATTTACCTTTATTTATAGTTATAATAAAATAATATTTGTATATCTATGTGAATTGCTATAGTATTTTATAATTTCAGATGCCGGTGAGGAAACCCTATTCTACATGTTGGAGGCCCATGTGAATGTTTTATTGTACAAAACCATTCTATATTTAATAACTAAATGAGGTAACTTGAGTAAGAGTTTGTGGATGTAAGTACCTGCATGTTTTTTATCGCAATGGATATATTCCTGATTAGTATGATTAAATGTTCACAAAACACTTTAAGGCACATGTTATTCGTAGTACATGATTTAAGTCTTAGCCATTTGATCTACTATTAAACCTGGATTCTGCAAGTTAATGAAATATGCATCTTTATTTACTAATTTCTGTCAGTAATTGTTGTCTGTTTTAATATGAATTCAGCAGTTAATTTACGATGTACATATTTTGCTATTGCCAACAAATATAGTTGATATTCGACACTTTCCATCCTGCTATATATAATTTAAAATTTAAATTTTAAATGGTTAATTTTAATATTAATTTATCATGGAAAAGACAAAAAAGGTTTAATACTTCTTTTTTATCTTATGTATATTACTTGTTTTCAACCTGTTTAAATTTTTTCATATAGATTCACCATCATTCTTACTGTATGGCAACTGTTTATCCCCTTAAAATTGACAAAAACTTCACTTATTATTCATTTATTTATGTTTTTTTTTTCAACGGCAATAGTACAATATTGTTACATTTAGAAGTCTACAAATTCTAAACTAAAGAGGTAATATGTGAGAAAATTAGAGTTTTAAGAGTTCATAGATGGCTTTGTATATATACATAACACTTAATATAAACTACAAATATATAACATTAAATAAAAACTAATACAATTAAACATTTAATAAACTATAAATCACTACTTAAGACAGACTTTTAAGGATAATTTTTCTGGCTTGATTTTTTATATTTGTCACCGACAGACCAAAGATATCAATCTCAGAAGCAAATTCATTTATTATTTTTGATATTCTGAACATCGGTACATGTGAAACAAATTTGGTTTTAACTGTAGGTATTTCCAAAGTTCAGTTATTATGTAACTTAACGTTTCATATGACAAATTTGATGCATTTGAGAAGTTCAGATGCATATAAAGCACCTTTCACAATATTTACTCCATAGCAGAAGGTGAGGTATATTCTTCTAGCATCGAGTGGGGTAATGTTAAGATGGTTGTACATTTGGGACTGACTTAACTGAATATTGCTCTTGTATCTGCGGAATCTTACATGATTGACAAATTTTTTCTGGACAGATTCAATTCTGTCAATCTGATATTGGTAAATCAGGTCCCAAATTACACATCCATACTCTAATATTGGTCTAACTAAGGTATCAATAGTACACTCAGGGTATCATCATTTTGGAAATCTCCACTGTTTTCTGAGCAGACCACCGAGTATACAATTGCCCTTGACACAATATTGTTCAAGTGACCATCGAATGCTAGCTTTCTATCTATATATACTCCCAAATCACGGATACCATCCACCTGCGGAAGTACTTCTTCTGCTATGAAGTATCGATGATTAGAGTAGCTTTCACTGCCGCGACAAAATTTAATAACTGCGCATTTACTCACATTCAATTTAAATTTATTTATTTCATACCATCTAGATAATTTCACCTTTGTTCCTTATGCCTCTGTATATTTTAGAGTCATCCGCAAATAAAGAAAACTTAGATGAGAAACCATTGTTAATGTCATTCCCAAATATACAAAATAGCAATGGTGTAAGATGAGACACTTGCGGCACTCCTGAAGAGACCGTACATTTATCTGATATGGAGTCAATTAATTTCATGCATAGTTTTCTACCTCTCAAATAGGATTCAAACCAATTATATAATATAATTTTAATAACAAATTAAGTGGCCTTATTCTTTCCTCTTTGTACTCCATTCTTTTATTCGCACATTCTCTAGAATTATCTTGCAATGATGCTTTTGTTTGTTGAACAAATGAACAAATTGTTAAATATTTGCCTTCAGCGATGTAGGTAATTTTAGTATTTCAAAACACAACACAAGTTTTATAGATTTATTACAGAATATAGATATTATTAGACAGAACTTCATTAAAGGTATTATAAGGTTGTGTGTGATGTGTTTTTTGGGTCCAGAGAGAGAAATGTGAGCTTGTAATAAACATTGAGGTCCTGTGTCTAGCCGGAAATATAGAGTCCATAGAATGTAGAGTGGAACTCGAGAGATGTAGAGTCCATAGAGTAATAAATTTGATAGTATACACATAGAGGCATAAATGCGACGGTAAATAGGTAAGAGTGTCGGCGCATAACAAAATTCTATTCATAAATATTTCATGGTTACCAAATTGTTCATTTTCTATTAAATTCATAAGTTCGTGTCCTGCAAGTTTTATTACGAGCAAGCTCTTTATTATGTTCTGTGCTTGTTTGTGTACTTATTTGTAATCCCTCTAAACTTCTAAAATCATCACATCTTTGAATCATATCCCTTTCTAACAATTCACGCTCAAAACCCTTATCTGATGGAAAAACTCTCACGCATGCGTGGATGTGCTTACAAATGTTTGATTGAATTATATACTCTCTACAACTGCACGTGTATGTATGAAAACAAATCTTTCATGGTTAACATCTCATGCAAGTAGTATTACAAGTTTGATTTTTTTAATAACCACATATGGCGCCGTAGTAACATCTGTTGGTAATACATTCCATTGCGTATTCAAACTGGTTTGTATAATATGATCAGGCAAAATTGTTGCGCTTCTCATGTGGCTTATTCTTATATCTCTTTGCCTTGTCGATAGTGGCATTCCATTCAATCTTCGCGTCCTTTGTCGAAAAGAATCCATTTCAAGGCGTAACACCATTTGAATGGCCTTATTCATCCTTCTCGAGCACTTTCTCTTAAAAACTCGACTTTTTATCTGATTATGAAAACTTTCCAAAAACCAAATCGTGTTAATTTCTAATACTTTCCGATAACAATACGCCCAAGTAGCTGCTCGTTTGCAGTAAACTTTCCTAAAATATGCAACAAATATCTTAGTATCATCGTCTGTCTCAAGTTCATTCAAATAATCATTTAAATTCCTCCAAAAATCTTCCTCATCCAAAATTATATTTATTTCTATAAATTTCTGATAAATTACTTCGCGTTTCTCTCTATTTGCAATCTTGTTTGATGCTGTTTTCTTCCAGCTCCTGGCCACATGCCAGGGGCATAAAAGTTTATGCTGTGGCTCACCCATGACATCTGACCATGCATTAGAGTAAGCTGGAGCGTCATCTAATTATGCATACCTTATTGGCAATTTGTTGAAAATATATTTTGCATAGAACTTCATCTTGTCTCTTTGAAAAACAAAGTGCTACTGGAATTCCGCTTCCAAATTCATCTACTACAAGTAAAGTATGTAGCAGATAGCCATAACCATTGGTACCATGAGTAGCATCAATGCAAACTCTATCGTTACCGAAGTCTTTTAACATTCTAGACTGCATTTTAGTCATTAATCTTATCTTAGTCTAATGCAATCTTTATCTCGAAGTCCATAACTAGCTGTGCCTGGTCCAACTTCTTTATGAAATATAATCTTGAGTCTATTATCTGTTCTCATTTCCTCCAACCACATTTTAACACTGACTTTATCATCTTTACATTTTGGCGTATATGAGGGTAAAACCTTTTTCTTCAGATTCCACAAATCTTTCTTCGATCTTCATGTATTAAGGTGATAATCACGTCATCGTTAACTCCAGCTATAATTTTTTCTGCAAATATTATATTAGTTGAGATATTGATTTTATAAATATGTCAAAGTCATTACTATGTTATGATATGATCAATAAATATACCTTTGATGTCCCTCAGCAAATCTTTGTCTATTGGAATAAATTTAGCCAGGTTTTCATGGTCCACGTGATTCTTTCAATAATCAAGAACCACGCGACCATCATTATATATTGTGGATATCATCCGGGAAGGGCATGATACTCCAATCTTCCTACTATGTTTGAAAAACCTGCTTGTGTATTCTCGAGAGGCGTCCTGCGCTCTCTTTTACATAGTGAGATAAACCCTGCTGCTCTATTTTGCTTTTCCATGTATAAAAATCTAGAAAAAAGTATGAAAATAATATATAAAATTATGCAGAATTGCTTTGATAATATCAGTAATTAAAAGTTTACAAACCATTTAGTGAAGAAAAATTGAGTTCTTCATATTTTATTTCAATCCCGTAGTCAAACTCCATGTGATCGCGCAATGTATTATATCTTGTGAATCTTTTTTTGCACACTGGGCATATTATTCTTTGCGTTCTAGGAGTACCTACAAATGAAGTGCTGGGAGAGGCTCGTATAAATGGGGATGATTATGCAGGAGTGACAGGAAAAGTGGAAAAAGCAGTAAATGATGCAGAATGTTGTGGGGAAAGAGGTTCGGGAATGGCACGGACGCTAGAAATATTAGTGCAATTTAAGGGAACTGAAGATTGTCTGATTGTAGAAGTAATGGGAGAATATGAAGATTGTGATGACGTAGATGGTTGGCAAATGCTAGTGATAGTAGGAAAATCGAAAGTTGTGGATGGTGTTGGTAAATTAGAGGCTGCGTAGGAATGCAATGCTGAGATGTATGAGGATTTATACTGAAATTATTAAAACATGTATTGTAAGATGTGAATTGATTGGTGGGTGTAGTGGGAGGTATTTGGATATGTAAGGCATTTGGCAACTGAAAAGTGTCGGATGATTGGGAATCAGAAACAATGTTTACAGAAGTATCACAGGGAATGGAGCTATGGAACTTATTAATATGTCTATTCAAAGAAAATTTAGTATGTAGTTTTTTTTGGCAAAAACTACATTCAAATGTAGTTTTATATTGAATGCTTCGTTTGCCATGAACCTCGCGAACATGGCGATATAAGGAGCCTAGCTACTACAGTTAAATTGCTTAAAGCAACGTGAACAGATGGTTTTGCTACTCATATTGAAAACTTAAAAATTACCTATACCTATAAGTATAAACAATATAAAAACTACCTATCCCTATAACTATATATGCAAAAAAATTACCTAACTTTATAACTATGTATATATGCAAACTACCTATTCCTATAATAGCCCAGTCATTTGGTGCAAAAAAATGCTGTTGTCTAAAGAGTTTTCCGAAAGTTTTGAAAATTCGTGATTTTATAGATTTTGATGTGATCTTTACGAATTTCAACTTTGCCACCTCGAATTTTTGCCGCTGCCGCCGCTATATTGGAAAAATTGCGTCAGAAATCAGTTTTTCAACGATATCTCCTTTCTGACTCATGTTACATTAAAATAACTATATACAAAATTAAACTAGACAAAATTTTCTATAATTTATTCAATAACGTTTTTTTCTGTAACATCAATAGTTTTAGCGTACGTGCGCCGCAAAGTTTCTGCTGCTCGCGCCACCATCGGATATTTGGCCGCTCTTTGCACTTGAACGCATTCTCTCTAATAAATATATAATTTCAATAATGAATTAAGCTTTTCTGCTCAGGTCTGGTCTAGAAATAACATAAATTAATCATTTTTCTTTTTCATTTTTATTTTTGCTGATGATTGAATATTTTAAATCATACAATTTAATGCATTTTTTTCTTTTTTTTGGCAATATTTATATAAATTTGGGATTATTAAACTATGAAATATTGAATGAACTCAAATTGGAACTGTATATAGGAATAATCTTTGGCGATAATCGTTCTAATAACTCGATTGATTACTGCGTAATCATAACAACAGATAGATTAACTTTAATTTAATTAACAGATAGATTACTGCGTATTGTATATAAGATTATATTATCTTCTAATAACGTCGGTGTATGCAAAAAACCGACATTTCAGAAAAATGGTTTTAGAATTTTAATTTTACTAAAAAAAACGGTTTTAACCGGTTTTCGAATTTTATATAGAAAATAAATTTTTGCTCGAACATTCTGTAATTTATCCGCAAAAGTGTAATTTAGAGCAGTATTTGACTGAATTTATTTATTGTTCAATTATAGATATAGAATTATAGATAGTAAACAAATTCATTTTAATTTTAATTAGTAGAACTAAAAAAATTATAGTTTATCTTGATTAAATAAATTTGAAAATAATTATTCGTATTTATCATTTTCACATATAAGAATGAAAATATTTTTATGGTAGTGAAAGGAAAGTTTTCGAATAAATAAAAATAATACATTTCTAAATAAAAAAAAATCATTAAATTAAAAAAAAAATAAAAAAATATTAGATACATTTTGATACATACTTTTTAATATCAATTTTAGTTTTAAAAATGATTAACCTAAACTCGGGTATTGTCTGTTCCGAGTAATTTTAATTAACTAATTTTAAACATTCTAATTGTTTTTTTTGTTTAATAAAATACGATTTCAAAAAATTGAGAACATTTATCGAATTTCTACAAAGACGTGTCCTTTGTTTACGAATCAAAATTTCCTGGAATAGAAAAACACTCTCATACTTGCGACCAAATTATGCTTAATTGTTTTTAAAGTCTGATATGATAATTCAAAATTTTTTGTTCTTTAATTTGTAGCTTCTAAGGTTTAAAACTCTTATTTTTTAAGTTTGAGTAGAGGAAGTTACTTCTTCAAGAAGATGTCGCACTGATTTAAATTAATATATACACTGGTATAAAAATCTAAATTAATATATACTATTTCTGGGAATCATTGCAGACTGATAAGATATCAAATGCTATAGAAATGATATGATTTGAAGAATCAAAATGCTTTCATCTATCTTTTATATTTGGCTATATTTGTCATTTTCCATTTATACAGTGAAAACCGACTTTTTTTACTAAAAAACCGGTTTTGAAAACCGACAAACCGTAGTTTAGAATCAATAGAAGTATTTTTTCTAGACGTCAGTATATTTTTATCGTTCCGTATGCTAGTTTACTTGCATTTTTTGTAAATCAAGTGCTCAAAGAAAGAACAATAAAGGTAAATTTTTAGAAGGACTGAGGTCAATAGTCAAATCAATCAATCAAATCAATAGTCAAAACTATTCTTACAAACAATTTCATATTTGCATTAAATTACACATTTAATGGTTTAAAATGTTCAATCATCAGCAAAAATAAAAATGAAAAACAAAAATGATTAATTTATGTTATTTCTAGACCAGACCTGAGCAGAAAAGCTTAATTCATTATTGAAATTATATATTTATTAGAGAGAATGCGTTCAAGTGCAAAGAGCGGCCAAATATCCGATGGTGGCGCGAGCAGCAGAAACTTTGCGGCGCACGTACGCTAAAACTATTGATGTTACAGAAAAAAACGTTATTGAATAAATTATAGAAAATTTTGTCTAGTTTAATTTTGTATATAGTTATTTTAATGTAACATGAGTCAGAAAGGAGATATCGTTGAAAAACTGATTTTTGACTCAATTTTTCCAATATAGCAGCGGCAGCGGCAAAAATTCGAGGTGGCAAAGTTGAAATTCGTAAAGATCACATCAAAATCTATAAAATCACCAATTTTCAAAACTACCGGAAAACTGTTAAGGTAAAACTACTAAATGACTGAACTATAACTATATATGCAAAAATACCTATCTGGAAGGGGAGCCCAACCTAAGAAAAAGCTAAACCTATTTGAAATAAGAAATACTTAATTGATATAAAATGAATACATGACTAGTATGTAGTAAGCTAGTAAGCAAATCTAACCTGAATAAATAAGACCTATCTTAGATAAAAATAAGTGATTACTAATCCGATATAAAATGAAGAAATTACCAATAAGCTAATGTAGTAGAAGAACTATATGTAAACTAACTAGAACTATATGTAAAAAAATGTGCAACCTAACCTATTCAAAAGTATTGTTTAATCTATCTTAGAGTTAAAAAAAAACGCTCTAACCTATGCTACCTATATCTAAATAATAGAAATAGTGGAACTGATAAACACCCCTCACAGAAAAATAAAATAAAACTGGCCTAACCTGAAACTATCGCACTGTTCACTCACAGAAAAAAGAGTAAAAAAAAACGCTGTAACCTATGCTACCTATACCGAAAAAAAATAAAAGCATAAAAGATAAACATTATAATTGATTAACATCACTCACCGAAAATTATAATAAAACTGGCCTAACCTCTAACTATCACACACCGATCGAGAAGGCGGAAGCTTAACAATGATTACAACATGACAAGTCTGATATTACCATGCGCATGGTCGACAGACTTGAATATTTACACGCCGAACTTTACGGTGTTTTTACACACCAATACATGCACAACCGGTACAATGAGCTCTGTCAAAGAGACTGCCACTTGATACTCTTATGGTTTCTGACCTAGGGTTTAAATTTACAGACGGGAATTTTAAGGGTAATGTGGTATTGTTACAAAATTTAATTTAGAATCTACTATGTTGATTGAACCACCAAAAGTTTTTAAAAAATCCATACCTAAAATTCCTTCGCTCTTAATAGGAAGATCGTCCTTAACTATATGAAAAACATGTTTAACTATTTTATTTTCCAATCTAATACTAAATAATGCCTTACCTAAAGTCTGTACATTTTTCGCTGATACTCCTGTTAAATTTAATTTATCCTCTAATTTATGACTTATCTCTAATTCATCACCTATTAACGAAACCTTGACTAAACTAACTTCTGCTCCAGTATCAACGAGTCTCTAACTGTGTCTAACGATTCTAAATTTACAAGGCTAAGTTATTTGAAGTCTGTTCTATACAAGAAAGATGAGCTTGCTTTAATTCGCTACCCTTACTAGTTCCAGGTTCTGGAGCTCTATCTGCACTATTTTTTATATTTTCGTTGTTCTTTAAATATTCGTTTCCTACAATCCTTAATTTGGTGACCAACCTTTTTGCAATAATTGCATACTAATTCAGTTTTTATTTTATATGTAGGAAATGGATTTATGGATGGACCAGGTTTTGAATATTGATGTTCAAATGAATTTGCTAAGGTTTCTTCCTCGATAGCGATTTCCCTAGCCTCCCTTAAAGTTTTAGCAGTCTTACATTTAACTATAATTTTAAGAGAGGATTGTCTCTCAATTGGCATTTTATGACTTGCCCTCAAATTTAACGTCGCTGGAATACAAGAGAATTTTTCAGCACATTTGATGCTCTGCTGAAATTTGTCCCGTAAATTTGTATTTTGTTTATTAATTCTTCGCACCTCCTGTATCAAAATTTTTGATGTGTTATACATCTTATGGGCTCGAAGTGTCGAGCTGGGTTTTTGTTTGATTCTCTGCAATAGTTACCAGTTTTTAAAAATACAAGTAATTAATATTATTGTAATTTTCAAATGCATATACGTTTGCGAGAAACTGGTGTAAATCTAATTGATGGTTTTAGAAACATTCTTTGTCGCTTAGGCGTGCTCCAATTTTCTTTCAAAAAAAATCTCGCGGTGCATAATTACCTGTGACCGGAATATCTCTTATATGACAACAGCTCCCTTCTGTCTTCCTTCATTTCATTAATTTTATATGATAATTCGGATAGAGTGTTCATGATACTATCCAACTTACTCTGCGACATATATATTGAGACGAATGAATTTGTTTATTGGAATTTAAAAGATTTTAATAAATAGTTTAAATATATAAATTTTAAATAATGTACCCATCTCCATATTGGGACTCTCCTCTACACTTCCATGTTCAATTTCACATATCACTTCTGCAATAAATATTAACATGAATGTTTTGTTGAATGATAGGATATAAACATATTAAATAATGTACCTTTCTCTATCTTGGGGTTATCCTCTATTTTTGTTTTTCTTCTGTTCACTATCAACACAGGATGTGAACTCTGCCCTCGCTTCATACACTTTCATTACACTTTTATTTCACAGTATCAGGAAGGGGCTTACACCCTTATGAACCTTCAATGGAGAAATAGTTTGTTTTCTGGGCATTGAGAGCCCACGAACAAGGTATATGTCCACATTTATTCTCCTTATCGTAAATTACGACATCCTATGTAGGCTGCGTGTTTGGCGCGAACAATTTCATTATTTGTCTTATGAAATTTTTTTTTAATGGAAATCTTATCAAGGTAATACTTGCAATTAAAGTATTACCAGGTTGTAGTACTAGTGGTGCACCATGTAGAGAACTCAAAATCCAAAACATATCAATAGAATACTAGAATTGTAGAAAGCAACATCAATTTATACATTGAATTTAAAGAATATTCAAATATTCTTATTTTCAAATTTCTTATTTCTATTTGGTACAGTGTTGCATGCCAATCCACTACATAAAAAGCACAACTCG
This sequence comes from Ctenocephalides felis, assembly GCF_003426905.1. NCBI lineage: Eukaryota > Metazoa > Arthropoda > Insecta > Siphonaptera > Pulicidae > Ctenocephalides > Ctenocephalides felis. The sequence continues at coordinate 130,914 of NW_020539380.1, forward strand.
AGTTTTAGTAAATCTAGAAAATTGGTAGAATGTGACATTTTTTTAAATTATTTTTTAAATCGTCCGAATGATATTGAGCTGTTTAGTTACGTGTGCTACTATATCATATATTATTTTATGTGCTCATGAGTTTCTTGTTAAGCGAAAATAAATCTAAAAAACAAACGCGTTAATAAATCAGTATGTAATGTATTGTAAATTTGTCGGTAGTTTTCTTGAATTGTGATTTTTTTCGAAATCAATGTTGTGATAATAAAACTAAATAATGTGTGTGATTTAGTCTTTGAATATGTAAAATTAGTTAAAATATTTAGCAGTCACGAAGAAACTTTATTTGTTGAATGCTGACAAAACAAATTTGGAACTAAAATAAATAATTAAGAAAAGAAAATAAAATTAATAATAAAGAAAATAATAGGAAATGTTCAGATGATAGATTATGGTAATAGAAGTATTATAAATGGAATGAAAAATTATCACGTACATGAAACAAGAGATAATGAATGAATTGAAGTAAAAGCACTGTTATTGAGGTTCAACAATAACTAACGATAATATAATAACGAAATTGCGAATCTATTGGAACCAAAACAATTAAGTATTTTTGGAAGTAAAACAAGATAGTAAACATATGATTAATATTTACTATAATTACTCATTTATCTCAATATAACAGACGATATGAATATTTGAAGAGAGCATAGGTTTGCTCCTACGTAAAATAACATGAGCATATAACATGTCATGGAAGGAATTAACTTTGATTGAGACAATGCATAACACGAGGATTTAGTGTATAATACACGGTATTTTATATACAATTTTGATTTCGATAGTGTCAGTAATAATGATTTATTTACATTACAATTTTCTTGGTCTATTTGTTGAAGAATCACACATGACAATGAAAAAGGAAATTTGATTTATAATGATCATTGTGATGGCAATGATTCGATGGCTTTATTATGCCAAACTATTTGAAAAATCCAAATAGAAGTTAGTTCCAGCACAGTCAAGGACATTTATGTCTTTATGGTTGTGAACTATTCAAAGTAATTTTCGACTAAATAGAAGAAACCGCTCTGGATTTACATTATTAATCAAATATCAATTTGAAGCGGATGCAAAGTATGAATACTTCATACTTCATACTTCAACATTTTTGAAGTAAAACTTCTTTAGCGCGATATGGGTGTAAAAATTTCTTTAGGCTACACGGGTGTAAATCCGTACAAATGCAACGAAAACGCCAACGTGAAGTTGAACACTACGACGCCGTAAGCGCTGATGTCGCGAGTATCCACTCCCGTCATGTCATGCGTAAGTCGAGCGCTAAACCCTATTCGCTCAGAGCGTGACTGCAGCGCTCATGCAGCGCCGGAATAAATATGAACTAATTAAGGCTATCAGTGTGTGGTTTTTATGGGTTTTATATGTTTGTTGAAGAAAAAAGATATTAAATAATTGTTATAAATAATAATAAACATTATACAATAATAATGTGAACGCTCAATGTTTATTGAAATTATTAAATTTACTTCAACGCACTTAAAACATAGTTAAGTGTAATGATTAATTTAATAAAGAAATGCAGTAAACATTTTTAAGGTTAAGTGCCTTAAAGCTTATGTCATGAGCTCGGAATAGTTCTTGATAAAAACAATATAATAATGATAAAAATATTTTATCAATAGAATAAGTAAATAATAAATTAATTTACTCATTTTTTCATTATTTTTGGTCAAACTAAACCCTTAGACATTATTATAAAGACATGATTTAGGCATTATTATAAAGACAAGACCCATCAAATAAAATTGCAGGAAAAAAAACGACTTTAACTTTTCGAGTCTTGTAAATTGAAGGAAATATTGTTGACAAGTAGGTTGGATTCAATACCTCGTCCGATTCACTGCAAATGCGATCATAGGGCTTGGGAACCCACGGTGATCCATCAACACTACAAGTACATATTTTGCATTATTTCAGCATTGTATTAATTAAACTGATTGTAAAATAAACATTTTACGCTATGTGATAACTTTTATTTCTCTTTTAATCATAAAATTACATTTATTATATAATAACATGTAATTAATAGATAGATAATAGTTATACATAATCAATATACAATATATAAATATATATTTATCATTATTTCAGCCTTGTATTAATTACATTGTTTGCAAAACAATTTTTTCTAGTAAGCATTAAATTTTTGATAAAATAACAATTTATTGACTTATAATTTTTCTTTTTGCTAAACATAACGCTTCATACACTTTCATTACACTTTTATTTCACAGTATCAGGAAGGGGCTTACACCCTTATGAACCTTCAATGGAGAAATAGTTTGTTTTCTGGGCATTGAGAGCCCACGAACAAGGTATATGTCCACATTTATTCTCCTTATCGTAAATTACGACATCCTATGTAGGCTGCGTGTTTGGCGCGAACAATTTCATTATTTGTCTTATGAAATTTTTTTTTAATGGAAATCTTATCAAGGTAATACTTGCAATTAAAGTATTACCAGGTTGTAGTACTAGTGGTGCACCATGTAGAGAACTCAAAATCCAAAACATATCAATAGAATACTAGAATTTGTAGAAAGCAACATCAATTTATACATCTTGAATTTAAAGAATATTCAAATATTCTTATTTTCAAATTTCTTATTTCTATTTGGTACAGTGTTGCATGCCAATCCACTACATAAAAAGCACAACTCGAGTTTTAGTAAATCTAGAAAATTGGTAGAATGTGACATTTTTTTAAATTATTTTTTAAATCGTCCGAATGATATTGAGCTGTTTAGTTACGTGTGCTACTATATCATATATTATTTTATGTGCTCATGAGTTTCTTGTTATGCGAAAATAAATCTAAAAAACAAACGCGTTAATAAATCAGTATGTAATGTATTGTAAATTTGTCGGTAGTTTTCTTGAATTGTGATTTTTTTCGAAATCAATGTTGTGATAATAAAACTAAATAATGTGTGATTTAGTCTTTGAATATGTAAAATTAGTTAAAATATTTAGCAGTCACGAAGAAACTTTATTTGTTGAATGCTGACAAAACAAATTTGGAACTAAAATAAATAATTAAGAAAGAAAATAAAATTAATAATAAAGAAATAATAGGAAATGTTCAGATGATAGATTATGGTAATAGAAGTATTATAAATGGAATGAAAAATTATCACGTACATGAAACAAGAGATAATGAATGAATTAAGTAAAAGCACTGTTATTGAGGTTCAACAATAACTAACGATAATATAATAACGAAATTGCGAATCTATTGGAACCAAAACAATTAAGTATTTTTGGAAGTAAAACAAGATAGTAAACAATATGATTAATATTTACTATAATTACTCATTTATCTCAATATAACAGACGATATGAATATTTGAAGAGAGCATAGGTTTGCTCCTACGTAAAATAACATGAGCATATAACATGTCATGGAAGGAATTAACTTTGATTGAGACAAATGCATAACACGAGGATTTAGTGTATAATACACGGTATTTCATATACAATTTTGATTTCGATAGTGTCAGTAATAATGATTTATTTACATTACAATTTTCTTGGTCTATTTGTTGAAGAATCACACATGACAATGAAAAAGGAAATTTGATTTATAATGATCATTGTGATGGCAATGATTCGATGGCTTTATTATGCCAAACTATTTGAAAAATCCAAATAGAAGTTAGTTCCAGCACAGTCAAGGACATTTATGTCTTTATGGTTGTGAACTATTCAAAGTAATTTTCGACTAAATAGAAGAAACCGCTCTGGATTTACATTATTAATCAAATATCAAATTTGAAGCGGATGCAAAGTATGAATACTTCATACCTCATACTTCATACTTCAACATTTTTGAAGTAAAACTTCTTTAGGCGCGATATGGGTGTAAAAATTTCTTTAGGCTACACGGGTGTAAATCCGTACAAATGCAACGAAAACGCCAACGTGAAGTTGAACACTACGACGCCGTAAGCGCTGATGTCGCGAGTATCCACTCCCGTCATGTCATGCGTAAGTCGAGCGCTAAACCCTATTCGCTCAGAGCGTGACTGCAGCGCTCATGCAGCGCCGGAATAAATATGAACTAATTAAGGCTATCAGTGTGTGGTTTTTATGGGTTTTATATGTTTGTTGAAGAAAAAAGATATTAAATAATTGTTATAAATAATAATAAACATTATACAATAATAATGTGAACGCTCAATGTTTATTGAAATTATTAATTTACTTCAACGCACTTAAAACATAGTTAAGTGTAATGATTAATTTAATAAAGAAATGCAGTAAACATTTTTAAGGTTAAGTGCCTTAAAGCTTATGTCATGAGCTCGGAATAGTTCTTGATAAAAACAATATAATAATGATAAAAATATTTTATCAATAGAATAAGTAAATAATAAATTAATTTACTCATTTTTTCATTATTTTTGGTCAAACTAAACCTTAGACATTATTATAAAGACATGATTTAGGCATTATTATAAAGACAAGACCCATCAAATAAAATTGCAGGAAAAAAACGACTTTAACTTTTCGAGTCTTGTAAATTGAAGGAAAATATTGTTGACAAGTAGGTTGGATTCAATACCTCGTCCGATTCACTGCAAATGCGATCATAGGGCTTGGGAACCCACGGTGATCCATCAACACTACAAGTACATATTTTGCATTATTTCAGCATTGTATTAATTAAACTGATTGTAAAATAAACATTTTACGCTATGTGATAACTTTTATTTCTCTTTTAATCATAAATTACATTTATTATATAATAACATGTAATTAATAGATAGATAATAGTTATACATAATCAATATACAATATATAAATATATATTTATCATTATTTCAGCCTTGTATTAATTACATTGTTTGCAAACAATTTTTTCTAGTAAGCATTAAATTTTGATAAAATAACAATTTATTGACTTATAATTTTCTTTTTGCTAAACATAACAATTTTACAAATATTCATAGTACTCCGAATTGAAATTTTTATAACAATAAGGTTATGATACTTTATTCTTCTAACCGCGATCCACTTTTCCCGTTGATTTTCTTTCCACTTAGCTGTAGGAAATGTATAGAATTTGCATTTCTACATACACAACAGCTTTGGTGGCTCATTTTTAATTATCTCATTAAATTTGAAATAAACAATATTGTATGTGTTTTTGCTTAAAATTTCTGTCATAATAGCCTACTTTATTCTCAAAGTAGCCACAACGAACGCTTCGGTCGATTTGCCTTCCCCTTCCATGTCTTCGCACATAGCCAATATGAACTTGCATTAATTGAATCACGTTTTTTTACAAAAGAAGAGGTTGCTGTATTATGTCCTCATGGAATAAGACTTTTCTTAGAGAATAAATGTATCATGGAATATAATAAATTTATAACTGAATCTCGTTGAAGAAAAATAATATCTAATGCCACGGATATTTATGTAGGTTGCCATGCGACAGATCAACAATCATACATTCGTCAGCAGTTTCACAAAAATCGGTTATTGATACCGGGGTTTGCCGTATGAAATAATTTTAGTTCTGAATAAATTTAACATAATAACAACTAATATTGATGTAAGTGATGGCTTAGCTAATGGTTGTGTAGGAAAATTAGTGTACATAGAACGTGGCGATAATGATGAACTTCTACGTTTATGGTTTGAATTTCCTGGTAAGATAGGTAACAAAATAAGAAGAACTGCACATCATATTCAAACTCTTAATATCAGTAGGACAGCTGTACCGATTCTCAGGAAATCTTCATCTATTCCAATGAATAGAAATAAAATCATATTTGTCAAAAGAAATCATTTTCCTTTAGTGTCTGCTTGTGCACTCACAATACACAAATCAAATTGTACCTAAGGTGGTACTTTTGATAAATTGTATATGATACAATAAAACACATAATCAGCAGCTTCTATATGTTGCATTATCACGAGTTACCAGTATTAATGGATTGTTCATCATTTCTAAAACAAACGACAAAAAAATTATAATGGAAGAAAACGGCCAGCAGGATTAATGGACTTAAAAACTGAATTCCAAAGACTTTCAACTTGTAGATTAATAACACAAAGAAGAAAATTGAGTGAGATAATAAGTTTGAACGACATTTTCATTGTTTTCCTTTAACTGCCAAAGTTTACGAGCTCATTTGCCTGATCTGCAAGATAAAGTGCTACAACGTTGTACGTTTTTGTTATTTTCGGAAACTTGGATTAATAATGAAGAACGAATTAATATTCAGAACTATTACTGCGTTACTCAATACAAACGATCAAACTCAAGAGCAGGTGGTGTAGCTGTCTAATGTCTATCATTCATGTTCAGATACTGTTCATAATGCCACTCCTATGCAGTTTCTTGCGCCAACGATATACTGGATATTCCTAATGAAATTACACAAGTAGGTGATATTGCAGTTGTCCGCTGTGTGAACACACAGAATCAAACATTGATTATAGTCGTCCTTTAAATTTCTCCCAATAAAAACATATCAAATATTATTGAATTTCTTCATCAGCAGTTACTTCATTTTTCTAATGAGGGTGCAACTTTTAAACACTAATCACAACGAGATACCATTAATTCTTGCTGGAGATTTCAATGTCAATTTTCGTTCAGAAGAATCTCAACCATTAATTGATTTTTTAAATAATAAATTCAATTTAACAATGAATAATTCTCCATTTGATTCAACCACAAGATATGGCTCGACTATTGATGCAATTTTCTCCAGAAATGTACATAGTTTACAAAGCAAATTTATGTCTCTCATTTTAGTTATCACAAACCTATTATATCATATATGAAATATGATAGCAATTAATCTATCGTTGTTGTTTTAAACTGTGTTATTGATGTTATGTGATTATTAATAAATGATTTTAAAATTCAAATATGATGTTTTTTTATTAACTTCCCGTAGGGTAAGTTATTGTAATGGGCCGAAAATCGGAATTGAAAATTTTTACATTTCTCGACGTTTTGAAGGTTTCTGAACGTTTTGGCATACCTCAGAAAAAATTGGATGTGTGTGTGTGTGGTGTGTGTGAGTGTGTATGTATGTATGGATACAAATTTTCGCCCACGTTTTCGGGCGTACGGATTAACCGATTTGAATGGTTCAAAAAACATTCGATTCCTATTGATAGGGAAAAGAGCTGATTAGTTTTTGGCAAAGGCAGGTCCAGCCGTTTCGGAGATACGGAGCAAAGAGTGCAGAAAATAGAAATCGAATTTTTGAGAGAACGGAGTATCCGATTTGAATGATCTAAAAAGCATTCAATTAGTAATGATTGGGAAAAGTGTTTATTAGTTTTTGGCAAAGGCAGGTCCAGCCATTTTGAAGATACGAAGCCAAATATGTAAAAAATGGCAATTTTTGAGAGAACTAAGCGTCCGATTTAAATGATTCAAAGAACTTTCTGCTTGTCTTAACAAAATAATTGATTTTGGAAAAAAAAATTTTGTTCCAATTTTTTTTTTTTTTTTTTTAGTTTTTTGTATATCGAAAATATTTCAGATTTTATTTTTAATTCTGACTATAGTACTAATATACTTTACAAATAATTTCAACTCTGCAATTCAGTTTATATAATTCTTATAAATATTAGACAATTTTACAATATTTATAATAATCTATTTGAAAACATTCAGTATTACACGAATATTTCGTTACGGTACGGGAAGTTCCAGCAATTTGCCTTAAGGCACGATGCCATAATTGCCTCAAGACAGAATTCCACTTACAGCTAGTTTTTATCTTAATTGCCTACTCATACAATATTAAAAGTTTTACTTCAATCGCGTGTGATCCTTACGCGCACTCTTTTTTTATTTAATTTTGGATCTATTTGGCTACTAGATTATTTTTCTTCGAAGATCGGTACCGAATGTTAAATAAAATGATATCTATAATTCAGTCCACGAAGGAATTTTGACACATTTAATAATTTTGAGATATTTAGAAAAGTGCCATCACAATAAATAGTATTAGCTTGTAGATTCTTCATCGCCATGCATAATTAATTAGAAACATAGTTTAATTTGTACGGATTTCTTAATCATGGATCAAATGGTATAACTGACCTTAGTTTAGTCGAAGAAGGAAGTGACATCACAATAAATAATATTCGCTCAAAGGTTCAATCAAGAGGATTGTTTTAATTTGTACGCAAATCGTAACCATGTATAAAATGCTATAATCTATTGGCAAACGAAGATATTTCAATACTTATATAAATTATCCAAGGTCGTGAAGATTGATTTGTCCAATTCAATTGTGATTGTAAAATCTTGGGACTTTCGACTGACTTAACTGATCTCTGGTAAAAGTTTCTTCCCAATCTTTACCAAATCACTTATGTATATGTATCTACTAAGTTTGTTAAATTGATATAAAAAGGAAATTGAAACATGTTATGCAGCCTGGATATTATATAAAGAAAAAGTAATGTAGAGTAAAATCGATTCACACTCGAAATCGATATTAAAAATTTGTATTGATATTTGCAAATATTAAGAAATTCTTGAAGAGAATAATCAGTTTTTAATGCAATAGGTAGGCTATATTTAACCAATTTTAAATATTCAACGATCAACACGTGTAACTTATAGGATAAACTTGTAAGATATAATAAAATTTTCTTTGTTTTTCACTAAACTTACAATTGGAAAACTACAAACGCTTGAATACATTTCTACGATACATTCAATGTGATAACTTTAAAATGAATGTAAAATTATATGAATCATTAATAATATAATTCTAGTTACTAATAGCACATACTATCGCTATAATAAAAGTAAAACATGTTCCTTATAATTTTACTTTCATTTTTTATTTTGCCACTATATTAAAGCTATACATATTTAACGTGGCAACAGATTTATTTTTGAACATACAAGAGACTGCGCATTTTGTAATCGATTTTATTTCTGTACTAGAAACGAAAATACTCCATTTATATTTTTTAGTTCCATATACGTTTTAATGTTTGTAATGCTCAAATTTTTGATCCATATTTTATCTAAGTATGCTTTTTCATGTCGTTGCTTGTACCATGTAAACTCAAGTTGAATATTTTTTATATACATACGATTTTTAAATTTCGGAAAAGGAAATGTCTTCCACATGTGCACCACTTTTTTTTCAATTTCATGCGAATTCTTGAATAAAAAATTTTCTTTCATTTCACTATTGAAATCTTGGATAAAACTGTCTGTTAAAACTGTCTTGGATAAAAGAGTCTGTCATGCACTCTAAGTCGCACTATTATATCTTGTCTCTTGAACCCTCATAGATTTAAGGGTCTAGAAAAATGGAGGACGACACAGTTTAGATTTTTTTCATTTTGAGAGTTATTAGGGATAGTTACTAAAATTGATTGATTGAGGACCTGCAAAGCCTTTGCAATAAGTATCATGCAGACTACTCGAACAATTTCATGATAATAAATAATAATAAATCAAATGTAGATCAAATGTGGAATGATATTGAAATACATAAAAAAAATCCAAGATTGATTTTGTTAAAATAAATGGATATAAAATATATTCGTCAATTAATAAGGATTGTCATATATTGCTCCCGAATAAAAAGATAATGTGTGTAGAAGAAATAATTGAACAGGAATCACATTTACTTTTTCGAGGGTTTCTCTTACCCTTTCAACCCACACTTGAAAACAAAGTTGTAAGGTCTTTGCTCATACATTTTTTTTAGCATTGATGTAATCAATTGCTTTTTGTTTGTTCCGCCGGTCAGAGTTAGCTGAATCGACTGTAAAAAAAACTTTTTAAATACATTGCATATTGACTGTAGAAACATTAACTATAGAAAATATTTGTATTTATCAAATCCCTGAAGATATCCATATTTTTCAGCTTTTCTTCTAAATCGTCTAATTCTTCGTTCGTCTTAATAGGTAACATAAAGTTAGTTTTTTTTCACGGATTTAATCTGTGAAGCTGATGCCTCGTAGAGATAGAGCTCAGAGTGTTATTGTCTGAGCTCTCAATACACGATTGATTTTGAGTTCTTTTTACATACTTCTTCACGTTTTTATAATCGGTGGTGCTTCTCATAAACTTAGCCTCCCATTCAGAGTAATCTCTAAACGAAGGAGGCTCGCACGCCTTCAGCATCTTATTTAGTTTATAGCCTGCTACATTTTCTGATCATAATTACATAGTCTTCTCCTCATTTACAGCCCATGATGAGGGCACGTGTCCACATGAACCCTCTTTTTAAAAATCACTAGATCCCATGAACACTATCAAATATAATGGTACCAATTTTGAAATTTATTTATTACTATATATTAGTTATAGTTATTACTATAACTAAATATTTCAAGTATTTAAATTAAATAATTGAAATTCATTTTTAAGAGAACTTACCTCCATATTCACTTATTTAAAATTTAACTACGTAAACTTACTAACTACTTAAACTTACTACAAATACCTGCAGCTGTTGCGACGATCAAAACTGGAAAGAAATACGAAATGCAATTGCGATCCTTGCAACTACAGAAAATTAAATTTTGGCGCGATTATTTATTAGTGTGGGCACTGATTTACATTTCAAATCTTCAAAACAAGATGCGTAAAAAATGTTCCGCAATATGCATTTATTAGAATATATAGAATGATATATTCATAAATAATAATATCAATAACAACTATGATATAAATAATATTGATAACATAAATAGGAGTGTTTTTAGTAAATGTAAGTACATCGAACCAAATTCTTGAAACATATGCATTCGAAAGTAGTAAAGTAACGCATACTAGTGCACTTCAAAAACACCACTTTTTTGCTAATTATTTTGTTATTTTTCTGCAGTTTATTACATCTCATCTTTTTTTTTTGTTTATAAATTAGTGGTGTGCAGTGGAGATATTATTTACTGTATGAAAATTAAAAAGCTCCACTTTTTTGCTAATTATTTTATAATATATTAAAAAAATGTTATTAGTACCATTAACTTATTTTTAGAAAAGGTTCAAGTCTTTTTCATATTATCTTTCTCTTTTTTAGATGACTTTTATCCAACTTTAATTTGGGATATGTGTTATTTTCGATATGTAGTTCACATAGAACACAAAAATATTTAAAATTTGGATCTCCTAAAAATGCTGGTGATAAGGAACGTAAAGCTAAACTGGGATCACACTCAAAGTGAAGCCATCTTAAACACATTCCACATTGTTGCCAAGAACTGCTGGATGGTATTAAGTCCCCATTGCAATTGTTTTTGCAATTAATAAACGTGTCTTGGGAATTTCTTGCATGTTTATATCATGTATCGCATTTAATACATTTATAATATGTAGGTCGATCTGTTGGAGAGTTACCTGAACTACAACAAATTGGACAGAATCCATCTACAGGTGAAATATTTTTCAAGAAATGTGACATTAAACTTTTTCTAGTTTCGATAGGATCCATTTTATAGTTTAAATTCTTATTATTCAATAAACAGAATGCATTTTGTAATACGAAAAGTCTACAACTATGACCATCAGATTGTTGAGGGGAAATTATTGTAAATTTACTCCATTTCGTTTGTTCTTCATTAGTTAAACAATTTACATAAAACTTTTCAAAAATAATATGCTCTGTCTTTGCACCAGGAATAGAGTTGATTACACTAAATTGTTTTAGACCAGTATCTATCAACACTAACATCCATTGAGAATTTAAAATATATGATGCTTAATATTTTATGCCTGATGATATATTTATAACGGCCTTACAATTTTTATTACTTACGGCAAACATAAATTCATGCAGAGCAAGAATTTTAAACTGTTTCCTTATTATATACAAGTGATGCTAAATATGCATCAATAATTATATCATCTAGCCACTCCTCGTTGTACAATGTGAAAAAATTATTCAATCAAATAGGATTTTACCTAAAAATCTTATAACATATGATTCACATTTTGCTCTATTGTATATGTAGAGTTTTATATAAAAATTAAAATCTATTGCTACATTATTAGGATGCTTACCTATTGAAAGGTGTGATTCAGATTTGGAACTCTTTTGGCTAGTCAAAAATCCGTTGAGGGCGGCAAATTTTCTTAGTTAGAAAAGATTTCCTCTTTTATTCGGTTTTTTATTCCACATTTCTCTTGCTTCTCCCACATCTACTATTGTACTATTATGGTAATTGTTATTCTCATGTGCTGCTACTGCCTTGTTTTTCGTATTTCTTATTTTATTTTTATTATCCAACTTCTTTATGCTAGTATTTCTCCTGGCATTTCTGATACGACTTTCATTTCTTTCTTCAGGTATGAGCTTTGAAACACAATGAAGTTTCAATAAGTCATTACTGCAAACACCTAGATGTTTTTTAATATTTCTACAAATCTCATATATGGCCACAGTGGCAAATTGGGATATACCGCTCCATAACATAATTTAGAAATCCAGGACAGTAAAATTGGTTTTGATAACTTCTTTCGGCATGCTCTCTTCAGTTTTGAGTTTTATATTGAGGAATTCCTTGTAAAACAGACTGCTTCTAAAAAGACTTTGACTCGATTCGCTTCTTTTCAGGCTCTTCGTTTTTTTCCGAATCAGCGTTGGCTTAAATTGTTTTTTTAATATTGCATTCTTATCTGCAATTTGAGAAATTTTCCTAAGTGCTGTTTCTATTTCTATATGATGATATTCGCTGCCTAAAAATGCACACAATATTAGCGAATATTTTTGTGCATGATCCAAATCTCGAGATTTTGCGCCTAAAAAGTAAATAATTAATTTTACGGCGAATATTGTCCTTAATAAATTTCTTTGCATGATACGATAGTCTCTTCGTAAATGGCTACAACATAAATGTAAAGTTATATTCTCTTCAAATTCTTTGGAATTTCTATCATTTAAGAACACATAGCATTTATTAAGTATTCAATCAAACTATAATGATTACAGCTGCGAATTAACGCGTGAATGCTTGCATAACTATGATCAGTGACAATTTTCTTAACGTAATAATATGATCTAATTGCATTATACAATCTGGGAAGCATCTTTGGATTGAATTAGCATCATGTTCATATGATATCCATTGCAACAATGGATATAGATAGCCAGACCCATTTGTGGGCAGTGAAATTACGCCTGCATAGATATAAGCTCTCTTGTTGTCAAAAGGAGAAGGTGATTTTATAACACCTTCTGTTGCGTCAAAATATAGAACCGTGTCCATTTTTTTTTGGGAAATACTTATTTAATATTTCATTTGCATGGATATCTACTACACTTGGTATTACTGATACAAGTTTATATATTGATTGCTTATGAGGATCTTCTGATATCTTTACCTGGTGATGAATCAAATTCTTAACTTATTACTCTGCAACTTATTTCTCTAATTATATTCATATTTCACTTGGCGCATGCAAAGACGTGAACGAAGTTCGTACACATTACCAAAGTTCTAATATGATTCAGGAAATTTTTCTTTCATTTCACCGAATGTTTCATGCGACATGCTGCTCGTTTTTTGGTGTTTCAATTTGATTTTCATAGCGTCTCTATCTGTTCTCCTTAATTGTCTAAACCTATGTATTGGACTGGAAACTGTACCGAGAAACTATATAGCAATATGCCCATGTAGTTTCACGGTAGCAGTAAGCTTTCCTAATTACATGTTACAAATGATTTTGTATCATCTCCCTCAAGCTCACCCAAAAATTTATTTAAACTAGTCTGAATTCCTCTCATCTAAAGTCATTTTTATAGTTATCAATTTTCTCATTAATTAGTTTATTAATAATCTTGGCAGCTGCTGCCCTCTTCCAACTTCTTGAACACGTGCTAAGAGCATAACAGTTTATGCCGTGAAGCACCCATGACAGATGACCCAGCATTGAAATATTAATTGCACCATTAATGTATGCAACTGGTAATTGTAACAATTTGTTCCATGGGTGGCATCAACGCAAATTCTGTCTGTGCCAAACTCCTTTTTAACATGTCCGCCTTTAGTGTTTCTTATGGCATCTACAATAATAACATTTTAAATTAACGCTGTTTACACCCCCATCAGAGAAGTAAAATGCAACTGGTTGCACCAGCGATGTTTTTTGCTTTCATTACTAAAAAAAACAAGAGAATGATAAATAAACTTTCCCTACCATTTGCCAGTTCCTGAAATCCAACAATATGATCCTTTTTACGGTCGTAAATATTGCGTGTGATAATGATATTTCACCAAACCTTAGAAATTTTGCTATTCACATATTTTTTCTGTGCCCTAGCTGAACCAACAAATGTTTGGAAAAGGGTCTCATTATACCACTATACAAAGGAATTGCTGAGAGCAACTTTCTCAATGTTTGAGGAGCAAGCAAAACAATATTTTTTTTCTCCAAAAAGTAATACCTCTTGGAGAAATTTTATGCAGAGTTAAAGCAAGAATTATCATTAAGCGTAAATTTTCTTCCTTTTGGCTTTTTCCTATGTTCTCTTAGTTGACTTAATATAAAATTACAAGCCCTCTTATTTGATGTTACTGGGAGATGAGCAAAATTTCAGCATATTTGAGACTTTCTTGTAACTTCTGCCTCAATGTTTGTTTAATGTGGGCAATGCATTAGGTTTTCAGTGTAGTGCCTGTTATATTTCTTTTGCATATACTTGCAAAATGTGTGTCACCACACGAACCGAGACCTATTGCAACGCAAAGGTGTTAATTTCTCTAGATCAGGATTTTTATTCTTACCAGCCAAATAGCAAACATCTACAACATCCAAAACAATATTTATTTGTGATTAATGTTTGATTATTTTATTCTTATTACGTACTTTGTCATTTCTCGCTGGAAATACATGCAGTTTTTGCATTTTTTTAGTATTCGTGCACCATGGAACATAACATTTTGACATTTTGCCTTGCAAACTAATCACCTGTCGAAATTGTTTGATTGCCCGCGTTGAAATTCTTACCCGATGAGTGCCAAATTGCTGCAACAGGGAGAGCAGCTCTAACTAAAACCGAGCTACAGACTTTTGTTCGGAGATTACCGACCATGCTTTCATCAATATATCGTCAAAGCATAGTCTCTTGCCCCCTATAATATTAATAAATGTATAAAGAAATCCAAAAGTTTGATAAAGTCAATGTTGGAGCTGCAGTATCAAGTATCATGTAGTAAAGATTAATTTTAAAATTTTCTTTTGTAGTCAATTAAATGTTTTCATCCTTCATGCTAATTTGTTTTCGGTGGCGTCGGCGACGTACACTAATTTCAGCAGGAAAATCTGGCTCTGTTTCTAATGCTTTATAGTTCATTAGCCAATTGCAAATAATTTTCGAAACTTTCATTATTTCTAATGCTTTCGGAAAATTTAATACTTAATTGATTCAGTACACTACTAACATTCCAAGAAACTTTTACGTCATTTTGCTAAAAAGTTCATATTTCTGCACCATATCTCTTTCTAACAATTCACGCTTAAAGCCAGTGTCAGATGGGAAAAATGTTATACATGCGTGTCATGTGCTGACAAATGATTGACCTAATTAAATAGTCCACACAAGTGCAAGAGTATGTATGAAGCAAATCTTAAAATACTTTTCGCATCTCATACAAAAACTGTTACATGTTTGATTAGCCTGTGTAACCACATAATGATGATACATTCCACTGTTTATCGGAAATAATTTGTATCTGCTTTATATTTTCACTTCTCTTATGCCTTTTTGTTGTCTCTCTCTATCTTGTGATATACAAATTCAATTCATTCTTTTATTTCTGTAACAAAAGGCTTCCACTTCAATCCTTAACACCATATCATGGTCTTATCCATTCTCTTACTGTATTTTCTTCCCATGACTCGTTTCTTCTTCATTTGATTATGGTGGCTTTCTCAGAACATGTTAGTGTTAATCCCTAACCTTTCCTATAGCAATATGCCCATGTAGTTTCACGGTAGCAGTAAACTTTTCTTAAATATGTTCAAATGATTTTGTATCATCATCTCACTCAAGCTCATCAAAAATTT
>NW_020539381.1:0-21822 GCF_003426905.1 Ctenocephalides felis
TATATAATATTGTAACGACAATCGGTATTGTCGTCAAAAGGGTTGCATAACCACCAGTGCAATGACGCTCCCCCACCACGCCCAATAGGGATGCCAATATAAGGTCCAGTCTGGGGTTGAAAAATAGCATTAAGAATTGTATCATCCTCTGAGGAGGTCAGTGGGTCCACGCGCCAGGCGCTGGACCCGCTTTGTGTATAGTGGTGTGTGTGTTGTGCCAGGAGAGGAGAACCCGTTCCAGTAAAGGTCAGATGTATTATTGGTTTTATAAACTATTCCCTCCGTTCCGTTCCGTCGTTATCGTTACTCCGTTGATACCGTTTTACGTTAGTAATTAATAAAGATTTATGAGTACGTTAGGTTTTAGGCAAAGGGCATGACAGTACGTAGGTATTGTCATGCCGTTACACCTGTAATAATTAGTAATGATTAAATAAGCTAAAAGTACATTCTGTTTCATTCGCGTAGTTAGTTGGCTTTTCCACAGGTAATTACAGGGTGTTAAAGAAGTCGGGTTAAGGAGTTGGTGTAACCCTTTCGTTGGGGATGCAACGCTAGATGTAATAATGGAAGTCGTTGCATATCCCCTAAGAAAGGGGGGCATCACCCTTTTAATCCGTCACAATGGTGAAAACGCATTCGATCCCCATAAACCCCCCTCACAAATTTTTAATAATTGTAATAATTAATTATTTTATTAAAAGCTAAGCGAGTCGCTCCCACTAGTTACGTGTATAAGTTACGTTAATTTTCATGATAGATGTTTTTTTGTTATAGTACGTTGTTCGGTAAATTTAGTAAATTTTAAAATTGAATATTGCGTAAATAACGTGGTAATTATAATTGTTTTTTCTATGTGTATCACTACTTGCTATTGTATTTATATTTGTTTTTTTTTGTGTTCTTTTCGCGGAGACGTGGTAGTTTTATTTTAATAGAATTTTACTACGTTGAAATATAAGTGATTTTTTTTTTAATATGTTTTGGTGTGGAATTTAATATGTAATAATCTAGTTTAATTTTATTTAAACCAAATATGTTGTTTGGCTGCCATTTGCGTCGATATTAAATTGTTACCTAATATTTGTTAAGATTAATCCTAAAAAGTAAATAAAATTTTGAATTTAAAGTTATTTAACTTATTTAAAATTATTAATAAACTCATTATGTTTATAACATTACAAAAAATGTTCAAAGTATTATTTTATTTTAAAATCAGATTTAATTTAATTGTTGTGTGTGTGCATTCTATTTTTTTCTTTTTCTTTGAATATAATATTACAAAAAATGTAGTTAATTTTATTTTAAAATTTGGATTTATTTTAATTGTTGCGTTCGTTCCATTTTGTTCCCCTGGGTATATATATAAAAAAAACTCGGTCAAACATTCATATCAATTTCAATTTCTGTAAAGCCACTTATAAATCGTCGTATTCAAGTATTTGTTTTGATAGGATAGTTAGTTCGAAAGATTTGAAACACATTGCCCCTCAAAATATATTTCGTTTTCTTCGTAAATCTCAAGTTCCGTACACTTGACCCTATGCCACACACAAATCGTTTTTTTTCTGTCTTCGAAAACAGTTAATAGGCAAATATTATGTTTCAGTAATCCCTAGTATTTTTTTTCATTGACATGTTTATATACAGATCTTAAATATATTGTGTTTTTTGACAATCCCAACGTCTCTGTTATGCCTCAGCACTTGACAATTTTTGACCCTATCGACGGGGTGCCGTAGTGCCGTACGCAACGCGACAGAACCGTTAAGTTTTTTTGCACAGTCTGCGGCGCCAGTCGCATACTTGAAATAATCCATATTCAAAAAAAAACTTTCACTTTTCGTATATTCTTTTTTTTATACTAAATAATATAATTATAATTAAAAGTACAGATAACCGCAAATAGTATTGAGTTGTTTTTATTATTTTTTATTGATTGTCCTTTTGTTTGTGTTTCGTTAATCTCGTTCGCGAAGTTTGATGAGCCCTGTAATTACAATTTTTTCGAGATGATTCGCGAATGAGACAGAATTACTTAGAACATGATAGGTATAGATAGATACTTTAGTATCTATAGTATATTTAGTATCAGTAAGATTGATACTTTATTATTTTTTTAGTTTGGATTTTCTAATAAGTTAGGAAGATTTTCATATTTTTAGTTAAGATTTTATTAGGTATAGGATTACTTAAAATATTACATAAGTTATTAGGCTAGTAAGATTGTTTTTTCCTTGTGGTTTGTACTTGTACTTCTTAATAAGTTAGTAACATTTTAGTTAGGATTTTGATAGGTTTAGGATAATTAGGATTAGTTTGTTTTTATATAATTTAAATATGGGTTTTATAATGCAACATTGGCATAAGTTTTGTTTTTTATCATTGCAAGTGAAATTAATTGAGTTTTGTATCGTCGAGAATTAACCAAAGAGTTAGCAATATTTTTAAAATGGAGTATGTTTATTTGCTTAACTTTATGTGGTTTTATTGTTGTTCACGGAGGGAATAGTAGTTAGCATGTCTATGATTTGAAAATGAAGTGAATTTTTGAGGAAACGCGCGGTAACAAGGGGCGCAAAGGTCGCGTATGTGGAAAAAAATTGCGTAGAGAACGCAAAGAGTTTAAAAATAAATTGTAATAGCAGGCGGAAAGTGCCGAACCAAGATGTTAATGTTATTTTCGAGTTTATTGTAACTTTTTTTCTCTTAATCGTTACATCATAGACATGCTAATTGTATCTGACCAGCTGGAGGGTTGTGTAATACATTGGTATTATGTAATTGGTTTGTAGTATTAGTATGTTTTTTATTTGTTTTTTTTTAATATTTTAATGTCGTGTATTTTCGTGTTTTTTCAGTAGGGTGATGCAATAATGAATTTAGTTTTATCGATTTTAATATTGTACTTTTCTATATTATTTTCTTTCGTTTTTTTCTTACGCGTATTATGGCGTTCTCATTCCCGCCGGAACGTCATTGCTTAGTGCTCAATTCGTGGCTTCATCTAATTGATCTTATTTATTAATTAATAATAGGATACGACTTTTCACCATAATTCATAATGGCAGCTAAGGCGATCAGTTCGACCGACGATTATGTGGCTTGGAAACCAAAGGCCTAGAAAACCTTGGTTAAATAGAGCGGGTGGGCAGGTGACATTTCCCTTCGAAAAGTCGTATTTCTACGAACACAGAGACAATTGCAAAGGTAGAACCCGGATTTGCAATATACGTATTTGTAGTTCGGCAATTAGATGAACGTTCATGTATTGTTCGGAATGATACGTGAACGGCTAAAGGCATTTTTTTCGCTCTCGTTTTTTTTTCGCTTTTTAAGAACTATATTCTTTCGTTGATCATACTAATTTCTTTTTTTTATACTAAGTTTTATGTTGCATTTTACTATTTTTAATATTTTACTATTTCTAATAAATAATTTTATATCATACGCGTAACTTCGTTACTTTTACTTTTTTTATCCTACTTTCATTATTGCATTATCCGCTTTGTTCGCCATTTTTAATATACTAGAATTTCGTTTTTTTTTATATTTATATATTTGTCGTTGTGTTTTTGCCGTGCGTCGCGAAAGGTTTGGTTTGGTTTACGGATAGAGTTTATGGCCTATGTTACAAGGCGTTGAAAGGTAATGAGAGTATTGAGGGCAATTGTTAGTTGAAATGTTGAATATGTTAAGGTGCCCAAATCGTTTATGTTTTATTTTCGTAGTATTTTTTTCGTTCACTGATAATGTTACCGTAAATCAAACCAAACAAACGTTTGTAGTGTATTACCGCGTCTATACCGTCGGCGTTTTGTTTAATTTTCGTGACGCCCTTTTATATGGACATATTACGATTTTATTTTTATTGAAAATACTTTAATTCTGTCTCGTCAATAGTTATTGGCTCGTGTTTTTGACCGCCCAATCCAGATTAAGGGATCCGATATGGCAAATAAAAATAATGAAGAAGAAAGTAGTAATCGAAAGAAGCGAGAATGGGTATTTTCAGATAGGGTGAAGTTGATATTTGGATTTGAGGTTAATTATACTTATATAAATAGATTTATAAATTTATGGATCGCGTCGTAGCCTTTACCATGTTTTTTTTAATTATTTATTTTTAATATTTTTTTTTCTTTATTTTTACTTTTTTATAAGAATAGCCCGTAGACAGCCCGGCTGCCGAGCGACGTAGCGCTAAGTCGTGGAGGGCCGAGGCATGCGATAGGGCACTCGCGGTAAAAAAGTTGGACTCGAGTCGCGAACGAGTACTACAAAATATCGTGAGAGCTCCACAAAAATGCCAAATTTTATAGTAGGCCAGTGGGTGTTAGGGAACACCGAAGTTCGTAGATAAGGCCAATCAGACTAACCACAACATCCATGGCACGGGCCTTATAAAATAGTTGGAAATTATCAGACCTTAATTATAAGATTGAGCGTAAAGTTAGAAATAATACAGATACGACACGGTCCACGTTAGTGGAATAAAAGAAGAAAGAAAGGAAAAAATATTTCTTTCACTTTTCTCTTCGTTTTTTAATATAGATAAGAACTTATATATAGATGTACATATGTAAATAATTAAACATAATTATAGTAATAGGTTTAATTTCAAGATTCCCCCCCCTTAGATAAGTCGTAAAATTAAGTGTTAGAGTTTAAGAAGACATTTAAGAAGTTATATTGGGATTTTCGTTTGTAGAGAATAAGTCGACATATAGATAGTATAAATATAAGTCTGCAGGCTTATATCGGGACGCCATATCGGATTTACGTTTTTGTTTATGGTTATATATGTGAGTTGAAAGCTGGGCCCAGTAGTCCACGAGCGAGGACCATTGAGATGTCCGAATCGATGGACGCGTACGGTTTCAATCGGGGAAACCGCCCTTAATCAACCCCGCAGCCGTCGAATTATTATGTGAATTATTATGTATTATGGATTATTATGGAATATGTTTGTGAAGGTACCTTCAGCGAAGACCGGGATGGCGACATAGGTCGCAGCACGCCATCTCCCGTCAAGGGGCAATTTGGGGTACTTTTGTGCCGGGCTGAGGGGTGTGTCACGCTTACATAGGTGTTAAGTGTAAGTGCCATTTGTTTTTGGGTGGGCATAGACGGTCGGTCTAGAGATATTATTATTGGTATGGGGCTCTGCGGGGGGAGCAATGAAGGAAAACTAGATCCTAGCCCCCATCTGTGGTCTTGTATTTGGGGGGCAATCACACCAGTAGAGGCTGAATTACGGTAAACGTCGCGTCCGTAAAAGTAAACTAGTTATTTAAATAATTGTATTTTGTAAATTGAGGAGTTTTTGTTTCTTGTTTTTGTCATATTAGTTTCGTTTTTTTTTTTTTTCTCAAAGTTTTTCCGCGCGTTACGCAGTAAAAGATTGTCCATATCATCGGGTTCATGATTTCTGGCGAACTGATTTATAATTCGGGCTACGGTTATTCCATTAATTCTAATACTACAACCAAGAAAATAGGTGACAGCACACGCACATAGGATAAGATTGCGTTTCAAGGAAACGTGTTACGAAAAATTGTACGAAAAACGATTGTACTTCGAATTTTTTTTTATTAAGTTTTGTCTTTTGTTAGTCTGTGTTATATAACTACTTTTTTTTCTGAGTCTAGTCTTGTTTTTCTTTTTTTTCTGAATTTGCTGAGTACAGTTTTTCCCAACACGGTTTCTTTGAGAACGAAATAGGTTAAGATAGTCTTAAGCAAACGGACTTATTTTTGTATTGTAATTTTTGTGTTACTGAAGGATTTTGTTTTCGTTTTTTTTTGTATTAATGATGTTGATGTATTTTTTTTATCAGACTTGTGTATATGTAAGTTTATGTTTACTAGCTGCTACGTGTTTGAGGTTTGTAATCAAAGGGGGAATAGCTTACCAGGATTCTAGGAATATCTGACCGGAACCACAACACCTGAACGATGGCCAGCACACAACCACAACTACAATCATCGTCCAGTAGCCAAGGCTCACACTTGAGCAAAAACCAGTTAACCTAGCCAACCCAAAGACGAGGACCAAAGGGCAAAACAGGACCCTACGAAAAACACCGGAACAACCCGAAAAAAAACCAGGAGAGGGCAATAATTTCAACTTTGAATTTAAGAGCCGAGGCCGACTCTACTGTGACAGGGGGGCGTGTAACGACAATCGGTATTGTCGTCAAAAGGGTTGCATAACCACCAGTGCAATGACGCTCCCCCACCACGCCCAATAGGGATGCCAATATAAGGTCCAGTCTGGGGTTGAAAAAGGGCATTAAGAATTGTATCATCCTCTGAGGAGGTCAGTGGGTCCACGCGCCAGGCGCTGGACCCGCTTTGTGTATAGTGGTGTGTGTTGTGCCAGGAGAGGAGAACCCGTTCCAGTAAAGGTCAGATGCATTATTGGTTTTATAAACTATTCCGTCCTCCGTCGTTATCGTTACTCCGTTGATACCGTTTTACGTTAGTAATTAATAAAGATTTATGAGTACGTTAGGTTTTAGGCAAAGGGCATGACAGTACGTAGGTATTGTCATGCCGTTACACCTGTAATAATTAGTAATGATTAAATAAGCTAAAAGTACATTCTGTTTCATTCGCGTAGTTAGTTGGCTTTTCCACAGGTAATTACAGGGTGGTTATAGAAGTCGGGTTTAGGAGTTGGTGTAACCCTTTCGTCGGGGATGCAACGCTAAGACGTAATAATGGAAGTCGTTGCATATCCCCTAAGAAAGGGAGTATCAACCCTCTAATCCGTCACAATATTTAACAAAGGTTACAAAAAATATATTTTCTAGATTTATAACTTCCCGTAGGAAGTATAGTAATCTCAAAAAAAATCGAAAATGAAAATTTTTATACATCTTCACGTTTCAGAGGCTTCTAAACCTAATACCTCAGAAAAAATGGATGAATGTGTGTGTGTGTGCGGGTTCAAATTCGTCGACGATTTCGGGAACACGGTTCAACCAATTTTAATTATTCAAAAACATTCGATTCGTATTGATAAGGAGACGTGCTGATTAGTTTTTGGCGAAGGCAGGTCTAGCTGTTTCAAAGATACGGGGCAAAAAGTGCGCCGGAAACGGTAATTCAGTTTTTGAAATAACGGAGCATCGCCGATTTAAATAATTCAAAAAACATTTTACTTGTATTGACGAAATAAACAACCGGTAAAATTTTTGTTAATGCAGGTCAAATTTTTTGAATTTCTAAAATCGATTCGGTAGTATGAGCTTAAATGTGGGCGAAAAGTTTAACACGTTTTCCAAATTACAAAGAAACGGCTCGGCCGATTGTCGCACAAAACTGAAAAACGATAATCCCTATTGAGATACAACAAATGGCTTTCAAATTTCTGAGAGTTACTGAGAAAACGTCGATTTACGGTAAAAAATCTGTTCACATACACGCACACACACACACACATATACTTTTTCCAAATTTGGTCTCATTTGATTCAGAATGGCTTAAAACGTCGGGAAAACATAAAATTAGCGAATCGGATTTTTTGATGAAAACAAACTTCTCCTTTGAGAAGTTAATAATATCATCTATCTAATATAATGTAATAGTATATTATAATGTATCTAATAATATAATGGTGTAGGCTCGATGTACACTAAATTTGGAATTAAAACAAAAAAAGATCAACTAAACATTGTATTATATTTAGAAGTTTATGCAAATTTAAAAATAATTACAAAATTTAAAATTTGCGGGCAAAATATATTTTCAAAAGTTCCTAGAAAAGCGCCATTATGTATTCACCTAACTTCACTCAATTCAGCATTTGGCGCCTTTGTTAGCTGTCAAATAAAAATCAAACATAAATTTGATATTTAACTGACTTAATATTTAGGAGAAAATTAATTAACAATTAAAAAGTTGATTTGGTTTGTGAAAAATCGAATAATTTTGGACATGAGTGTTGGCCGAAAGTTTTATAAATGGATTGGCGAAGCCTTATCTCTGCCACAGTTTGAAGATATTTTCCCAGATCAGTTATTTTTTAAGTGAGTTTAGAATAGATTATTTATTATAACATATAATTGAGTGTTTGTTCATAACAAACCTCAGTTTGAAGTTATGCGATACTACCATTATATATATATATATATATATATATATATATATATATATATATATTTCAAAGTAACTAGCAGCCCATTCGTCGAATAAAAAAGGTATAAAGTATAAAAACTTTTATTTATACGTTTCGACACAAGATGCGTGTCATCATTCAGCAACACAGGACAAAAACACTCAACAAAAATTTATTTTAAAAATTAAACTTAATAACATATTAGAGAAAAAAACATTTTTAGAAAAAATTATGAATAACTAAAAGATTTGAAAACTAATTTGACTAAAAGTTATGAGTCGAGCCTAGATGCTCGGTATGGGCGTGTTTCTCGCTTCACAATGATGTATTTCATAACTTTTAGTCAAATTAGTTTTCAAATCTTTTAGTTATTCATAATTTTTTCTAAAAAATGTTTTTTTCTCTAATATGTTATTAAGTTTAATTTTTTAAAATAAATTTTTGTTGAGTGTTTTTGGCCTGTGTTGCTGAATGATGACACGCATCTTGTGTCGAAACGTATAAATAAAAGTTTTTATACTTTATACCTTTTTTATTTCGACGAATGGGCTGCTAGTTACTTTGAAATATGTTTCAACGTCGAAAAAACTATCAAGATATATATATATATGTATATACAGGGCCGGATTTAGAAATTTGGCGCCCCGGGGCACTGACAAAAATGCCGCCCCATCCCTGAAATTTTACGAAATTTCGAACTTTTTTTTAAAGCAATCGCGGTGCTTCAGCTGCGTAGGGACAAAATATTGGAGCGCGTAAGCGCCGCGTCGCAGTCTAACGAATAAACAATGTTACATAATCCATATAAATACAAAATTTATACTTATTATTAAAATATTTTTAAAATATGTGATAATTTGATGTGCATATGTCTTATGATCACTTTTGTCCACCAAATGTTTCTTTTCCAATTTTTTTATTTGATCATCGAAACCGCTAAACTGCATTCCACAAATTTAAGCAGTTATTTATTCTCTATTTTTTTTGAATGATATTGGACGCTTCTTTTCTCAACGACTAAATTATCATTTTTGGTATTTTGGTCCGCATCTTCTAAACAGTTGGACCTGCCTTGGCCAATAACTAATCAGCACGTCTCCTTAACAATAGGAATTGAATCATTTAAATCGGTTGATCCGTGTTCACTTGAATAATTAAAAAATATTAAATTTGTATTGATGCCCACACAGCACATGGTTGACATATGGTCAACCTATGGTCGTCACAATGGGCTGTAGGTTCCTATGGTAAACCCATTGGTTACAATATATGAAACATAGGTGAACCCACGGCGACAATATGTCAGAGCCCTGGTTTGACCCATGGTCAACCCGGCGGGTTCAATACGGGTAAGCTATGGGGCTGGAATGGTATCGCGATGGGTCAAAATGGCGGTATATAGTGCAACAATTGTTTGCATACTTTCCGTGCGTATTTGTATTAAATATGAATAATCCATATAGTTATAAAATATCAAATGAGCTAAAAACTGCAACTCCATAAGTAATTATATTTATAAAAATAATTTCATTACATACTAGAAAATAACTAAATTAACTAACTTAACTAAATTTTTGGTGATTATTATCCTAAACCTATTATCTTATTTTCTATATATAGTATTCTATTATTTATATAATTTAAACTAATTATTAGCATTGGGTTCACCACTTCTAAAAGCACTGAAAATAACAAATTTTGAATTAGTATAGTTTGCAGGTTTTTTTATCTAATAAAAAATATTAGTGACATTTTTGAAATATGTGAAATATATTTCAACTTACAGAAAATTGCAAATAAATCTGTCATGGGCTGACAGTATATGTATATTAGCAGTATTAGCAGTATATGTAATTGATTTGTCCACTTCTATCCATTGGGTAACATCATATTTACCGATATCTCTGCTATTCTCACATCTGTCAATAGCTGCTCCTCACATCTAGCAGTTCTACCTCTGTCCGAACAGGAAATTTATTATAAACTGCCAGTGTATAATGAGGCAATCATCCTTCATATCCACTGGCATCACGCTTTTAAACCTATTCATTAAACTTGGGTGCCGTAATGAATCAGCCTTTATTAATATTGAATGTAAAATCTGAACAATATACAACCTTATACTGAGGTTTACCATAATATTCTATCAAAGGTCCTTCGAAATGCATAGACATCTCACAAGCTCTAGGCATGGCTACAGGCCTTACATGTTTTACCATAAATAGATACCTCAAAGTATCTTTTATAACTTTGCTGCAATGGTTTTCTCTGACTTCCATATGTATTTTTTCAAGACCTGCATGTAATTCTCAAATTTAAAGGCACTAAATGAATCAAGTGTACCAAACTTCTGGTGTCATTAGCTAAGTTGTAAAATGTTATGTATATTATGACTTACATAATGATCTCCATATAAAACCTTAAACTTTCAACAAATGATGAGTAGCTGCTGAGCATAATCTAAAAGATCATTTAATAATGTATTGCTACATAAAATTTTAATAGCAATATGTAAAGTAAGACAATTTTTATAAAAGCCATTTGAAATATGACATGAGATTTCAAAACTACTGGACCACTATACATTATAATTGTCTAAATTCTGTAGCTTTCCATGGTCTCACATATTTCAATGATCGAGGCTTTCTAGCAAAGCCCTTGGATATATAAATCTTTAAGCTGCATAAAAAATTGGAAAAGTCATTAGTTTTAGCATATGGCAAACGAATTGGAAGCTCACCTTCAGTCCACAAAAGCATCAAATCTTAACTGCTTCTAACAAATCAAATGCATATAGTCAAGTACATTAGTAACTAAATCAATGTACGGTATTTCAAGCAATCTCGTATAGCCATTGTAGTAGTCTTCATCTTCTAAGCTTCGAAAGTGTTCATCAGTTCTTGCAGGTGATCACATTTTTGGAAAGCAAATTTTGCGATTAATATTTGAACCACGAACAAGACATTTCGAGCAACTGAAGCAGCCTGTGTGTCCCTTTGTCTGCAATATAAATGATTTGACGGGAGTATCACAAACAAAATATTTAATGCATATCTTATATTGTTTTCCATTGTGATCAAAACCCTCAGTGCTTAATAGACCAAGCTGACATGTTCGAAGAATTCGAGAGAGGCAAACCATCAACATTAATTTCTAATTCAATGATAGAAGATATCAATTTCAACCTATCAAAAAAAATCTTTCAATCCAGTTAATGAACCAAAATGAATATATTCACCTAGACTTACAACTTTTGATACAGCAGTTCTTTTGTTTTCAGAAGTGTTCTACTATCTGCTGGTAAATCACTGAAACAATAATGAAGTTTTAGCCCTTTAAGTAGTGCGAATACAGCATTATGAGGTATCTGATAATTCACAGCCTAGTCTGCTAAAAATTGTCTTGCATCAAAAACTTCAGTTATATCTTCATTGGAACTATCCTCGCTATATGAAAGAGAAATATAATCATTTGTTTCAACATTACCCTGTAACTCTATCTGGTAAGAAGACGGTCCTTCAAAGTCATATACACTGTCGCAGTTTCAATATTATCTGTTGTAAAAGCACTAGTACTAGGCAAATCAATATTATCCTTTTCGCATTCAGAGTTCTGCAAAACACTTTCCGAACGTAATTTCTGCATTTCCCAAAAAGTCTTCTATAAAAATGTCTATCTGACACAGTCGTAATGTATGTGCGAATTTTTTATCAGACATATTTATTATAGAATTTTTTTTGACAAATTACAGAGTCAAACAACAAACAAATTACGAATATATTATATTCTAATATTGTTTAGAATTTTAGTAGCATAAGTATACGTATACAGTACTCAGGTTATATTTCTTCCTCGTGTTTATCTATGACAGTCTTGAGAACACACAAAGGAATGCAAATAACGCGGACGCCGAACAACATAAGTGCCGCCATCTGTGCGCTAGTTGAGCAAACGCCGCGCACGCGTATGCGCATGCGCGGTATATTTGAATACATTTTTCATTTGCTCATAACAACACGGTGAGTAATGGGTAAAAGTAGGTCGACCATTGTTTGACCCGGCGCGTAACGTATGGGTCTAAACCCACTGCGTCATAAATTGGCCCATAATGGGCTTATAATAACCCAGTAGGCTGTAAATGGTACGAAACAGGTCGACCATTGTTTGACCCGTGCTGTATGGGTGGGGAGACGTGCTGATTAGTTTTTGGCACGAATTACGAAAAATGGTAATTGAGATTTGATATTTCTCCTCTGAAACAGTCACGCATCGCGATTGCTTTGCAAAAAGTTCATAATTTTCAATAAATTTCAAAATACCAAAAATGTGTTTTAAAAGTCAATTTTTTTCATTTCCAATTTTTTTCAATTTTAAAGCTCTTTATAAAATGTAATTTTCAGTACGGGATGTTTCAATAATTTGTCTTAAGGCACAATGCCACGCGTCACTAGTTTAAATTTTTTTTCAACGCTGTAAGTTTGGAAGTGCAGAAATTCGTCATTTTAAGAAGGCTCGAGAACTGAAAAAAATATGTTTTTTAAACTTTCAGCTTGTTTACAGATCTTTATATTAGCCAAATTGACAAATTTATTAATAATTAATTAATTAAGTTAATAATTATTAACCAATTTGATAATTTACGTTCGGAGAGGAAGGCAAGGCAAAATGATAAATTTTAATAATCGGTTATTTCAACCCAAATTTTGCATTGCAATCGTATTATGTTTTGTTAATTATATTCTTGAGATAAAAAATGTTGATTATATTTTATAGATTTTTTTTCTAACTATCCAAATTTGCCGCCCTGGGCAGTACCAAAATTAATTTTGGAATTCGTCAAAATTATGCATTTTTATTGCATTTTTCATAAATTTGTAGTAAGCGAGAGTTTACTTCAAAATATTTCATGAGTGTTTCATGGCATGTGAGGTATCAATTAAAAGCTATTTTTAAGTACGATTTTACAAATAAAATTGGGTTTCCCACCAAATGCATGGACTTTTCAGAAAATTAGAAATAATGAATTAATTATTTTTCCAGGGGTGTCCAAGTTGACGACTTGGTTATTCGAAACGGGAGTTATGTATTACTAAAAACCAAAAAGGGCAAAGAGCTATCTCAAAATAATACCATCGTAGCCAGGTAATAATTAATAATTGATAATTTAATACCTATCCATCAATCTTTCATATCATTTCCAGAGTCGAATTAATAATGGGCACAGCAGGAACAATTCTAAGGGAAACCACATGCCAATTGATGGTGCGCAAATTTATTTGGCCAAAGGATGTTCCACCGAATTGCTTTTACAACAACATCATTTTCAACTTTGATCTTGAAGTGATTGAAGATCTGAGGCCGTCAGAGCCAATATTTAAACTTGAAAAAGTCATCACAGGTTGCAAAGTTGCTTTTGGGGCTGAATGCGATGAAGCTGAAAAAACTATTCATGACCTTACGGTCAAACATAATTTGCATAATAGTGCTGTCTATTTATGTAGGTATCGGTTGATTGCAAATCAAAATGCACAAGTCTCAATATAAAGATATCCACAGTTCTCAGTTTAGTAGACCATGCAATTCTTTTATCTAACCCAAAATTTCATAATCACAATATCAAATTAGTCATTAACACATTACTCATGAATAGTTTCCCTTACAAAATAATCAGTCCAATAATTAAAAATAGAATTAAATTTTTATTAGACAAACAATCAATAACCACACATTGCTCAAATCACTTGTCTGTATCAGAAAATAAGTGTTTTGTGAATTTTCCATATATAGACAAAGATTTACACCTTTTATCTAAAAGGCTTTTTAATAAACATAATATTAACATATCCGTGTCACCCTTACTACAACTGCAAGACATATACACAAACATTAAAGACAATACACCTATTAAAAAAAGAAAAGATGTGGTATACAAAATAAACTGTTTGAACTGTGAGTCATCTTATATTGGGCAAACATGCCAAAATTTAGAAAAAAGATTAAGACAGCACGAATTACAAAGCAAACAAAGTAAGAATAATAACATTCAACAAAAAAGTACACTTGTAGACCACGCTATCTCTAACAGCCATAGTTTCGATTTCAATAATCCGCACATTTTATATTATGAACAAGATTTATTTAAAAGAAGTATTGCAGAATCGATGTTAATAGCCCATACAAGTAACACAGTAAATTTATGGACAGATACCAATATATTACATGATACATATCTGAATCTCATTCATACTTTGTAGCTTATATATAGATGTACATACACTTTTAATTATAACAATGTATAACAAATCTTATAAACAAACCATCTCATCATAGAATACTTTTTCTCCTAACGACATCTATTTTTCAACTGGACCCTAATCCTTTCTTTCCTATGTGATCGAGTGACTTTACAATTTCAAGTGGTTTTCAAGTAGGAGAGAATACAAATACCGAAGACATTGGTATTAAAAGAGCATCGTGCAGTGAACGACTTGTAATGAAAAACACAACATGCTAATTTAGATTTCCATATTTTAAAATTTGTTTAATTATAACACACTGATGATGAGACAAACCTGGTCTCGAAACGTTTGTGAAAATTATTATTTAATAAATTAGTGCAAAAAGAGTGTTGTTTGTTCATTTCCAAATTAATATCTATTATCCACTCAGAATACATTTGTAATATATATATATATATATATATATATATATATATATATATATATATATATATATATATATATATATATATATATATATATATATAGGAGATTGCTATTTGAGAAGAAAAATGATATTTTCATATAGTGTGAACCAAAAGTTCATTTGCCTTTAAATCGGTTCATTTGCTTTTAAAGAATAGAATTCCTATTTCTGTTGCTTCCTACCACATAAATAAAATTCTATTTAATTCATCTAGCCTTTGGTGAGCAAATACACAAGTAAGAAGAAAGCATAACTAGCTGTAAGTGTAATTCTGTCTTTTAGGGCAATTAAGGCATCGTGCCTTAAGGCAAATTGCTGGAACTTCCCGTACCAAATAATAATTGCCTTTGGTGCAGATGGATTGGCATAACTGAACACTTCAAGGCGAGAACTGTTGGAAGAAATCCAGACAAATTAGAGAATGCATGATGACAAATCCTAGGATTACTAGTAAATGGCAACCACCTAATCAGAGACTTGGAATCAAATATAGGTAAGTTACAAATAAATTGCTTGATAATATTTAAAAAATTTATCAGTGATAAATTTATATTACAAATTTAATTTACTCGAGTATTGTAATCAAGTAATATAAATGATTTAGACATTTTATCAGTTATTTTTTATATAATTTGAATAATTAATGTAATAAATAATTTTTTTTACAGAGGATGAGGGCAATGCAAAACAAAGAATATTGGAAAAACATTATTAGCTGAGGTATATGTTGCTGCTGCTGCTGCTGCTGCAATTCTTGGTCGACTATCAAAATAAATGGAAGGCTCTCGTGCTTGTAGGTAGATACAACAAAATTAAATATTTTATTCAAAATAAAATGAAATTTTCATCGTTTTATTCTTATTATTATGAAGTTATTAAATACAATTTTCGTTTTCAATGAAAGCTTTGAAATAAACAATGGAATTCAGTAAAGATTAAAAGATGAAAAGTTGCAACATCATCGCGCTCTGCAAAGGGCTTAATCAGGTTAGTAATCATAAAATAGTTACAATTATATACTTGATTATAAAAATTTGCAACAAATTATAAGGAAAAACATTACAAGTAATTTTTCATATTTATTGCAATATTTCACATACCATAATTGTTATTACAATTAATTCATAAAATTTTTATTTCTACATTCATTTTAAACATAAATTTTATTTAAAACTTCAATTTATTTATTTAATTACTGAAATGTTGATTTCTAACAAAATAATTTGAAAATGTTGAAAGAAAATAATAAATAATTCATTTATTGAAATTGACATTTACTGAAATGTTGATTTCTAACAAAATAATTTGAAAATGTTGAATGAAAATAATAAATAATTCATTTATTGAAATTGACATTTACTGAAATGTTGAATGAAATAAATAATTCATTTATTTCAGTGAGGACAAATGAATTCGAAGGTGTCATTGTCTAGGGCAGAGTTTTGGAGGCCACATTATCTCTGCTAATGAAATAAATAATTCATTTATTTCAGTGAGGACAAATGAATTCGAAGGTGTCATTGTCTAGGGCAGAGTTTTGGAGGCCACATTATCTCTGCTAATGAAATAAATAATTCATTTATTTCAGTGAGGACAAATGAATTTGAAGGTGTCATTGTCTAGGGCAGAGTTTTGGAGGCCACATTATCTCTGCTGCGAAGCTGCTGCTGCAATTCTTGGTTGACTCTCAAAATAAATGGAAAGCTCTTCAGCAATTAAATGGGATGTTTCATTCTGAATAAAATAAAGTTTATATCGTTTTTATCATTATTATGATGAAGTTATTAAATACAATTTTCTTTTACAGTGAAGGCTTTGAAATAGACAATGGAATTCGGTAAAGATAGAAATGTACCAAATTGATGGTGATGCTAAGAGAACGTAGGTGACATATAATACTATTGAAATGTTATAATTTATAGTATCTCAAAAATCTAATTTTTTCAGAGTAAATAATTTTCAAAAATGTTAATCTTTTTTTAAAAAAAAAATGGTACGGGAAGTTCCAGCAATTTGCCTTGAGGTTTTCCCACTGATATTATAGTTGTTTTGTAACATCAACGTTCTTATTACGTATTAACGTTCACTTATCATTATAACATACCTAGACGTCTCCTTTTGGGTTGCATAACTTCAGTGGGCCTTTCTGGTCTTCTTCTGGGCGAAGAACCCTTAGAGGCGCTGCGCCGATACACCGGTGTAGGGGGCGCTAACAGCACAAAAGTAAAAAAGAATATTATTAATCATATATATAAATAAACAATTAACATTGACACTGAAATATATGAAGATAATATTTTAGTCAAAATTATCGAAACATATATGATATATGTATACAATTTTGTAATACATTAGTTAACAATACTACAAATCCTATTTTAAAAAAAAAAAATTCAATTTCTTTAGATGCCGACCTTGTCACTGTCGGCCCTGAATCATAATTTAATGCTGACTTAAATCAAAATTGAGAATCTATCATCATTCTTATTATTAGTGATAACACAGATTAGCAAGCCAGTTAATGATTACGCAATACATTAAAACTAACGCGTCGCATAATAAAAAATCGGCCAGGCCAGGCCACGTGATAGTAAGTAAAAGAAGTTTGGGAATCACTGCTCTAGACCAACAAGGCAATTATAATTATCTTTATCTTCACACTTACTTTACACACGTTATGTAACATGATCGTATTTATTAGATAAAAACTTTCAAATTAATATTAAAACATACCAAGATGGCCAGCACTTAATATTCTGCCACGTGTTGGGGGCGATCGCGGCCCCGAGGGTTCACTGGCCGGAGCTTCAGAACAAGAATATAATTGTTATTATCTTTATCTTTACTAACACTAACATTAACGTATTTATTGCACAATAAGTCAATTAATATTAAAATATACTTATTATAATCCTAATGGGAGCGCGGCCCGGGGATCTCTGTGGTGTTCTTGTCATTGGCGTGGCGGGGCGTTCACCAGTTGTACCTTCAGAACCAAGAATGTAATTATTATTATCTTCATTTCATTTGGCATAATTCAGAAAAAATCAGAGTACAGATGCGTGTGTTTTGTGTGCATGTGTGTGCATGTGTGTCCGCATTTTTTCGGGCGCACGGATCAACCGATTTGAATGGTTCAAAAAACATTCGATTCCTATTAATAGGGAGATGTGCTAATTAGTTCTTGGGAAAGGCACGTCCAGCCATTTCGAAGATACGGAGCTAAATGTGTACAAAATGGCAGTTTTTGAGAGAACTAAGCGTCCGATTTAAATGATTCAAAGAACTTTCTGCTTGTCTTAACAAAATAATTGATTTTGGAAAAAAAAATTGTTTCAAATTTTTTCCCTATATGGAAAATAATTCAAATTTTATTTTTAATTCTGACTAAAGTTCTAATATACTTTAAACAAATAATTTCATCTTTGCAATTCAGTTTATATAATTCTTATAAATATTAGACAATGTTTCAATTATTATAATAATCTATTTGAAAACATTCAATATTCCTCGAACATTTCGTTACGGTACGGGAAATTCTAGCAATTTGCCTTAAAGCACGATGCCATACACCCTATTAGTTTATTTATTTATTTAATCATAAGCAAGCCGTAATTAATAATAATAGATATTATTTCAGACTCTTGTCCAGCTAATTGTCAAAATAATTAATATTGAAAGGATAATAATTTTTTTAATAATCATAATAGCTGCACGAATTTCGCTTCTGAAAAAAAGAACTGATTCATAATTAAGTTCATCATATTAAAGTCTATTTAACCAGGAGTCAAGCTCAAAATTCTTGCACAAGGTTGAAAGTTATACTCATTCAAAACCGTAAAAATTGAATTAATAAAATAGCAATAAAAAACATGGTTGTACAGGCGATCAAATGGTCAGACTATATAGATAAATGATAAGGATTATGCAAGAAAATAGTTATTGAAATCAAATTGAGAAAATTCAGCAGTGTCATAAAAAGCTAATCCTTTAAAAAGTTTAACTAAGAGAGCATCAAATTTTTTGCTGTCTAAGTTTCGGATATTGAAGTAGAAGTAGAAGTTTATTCATAAGCTGAATACCTAAACCGTCGATTGCATTGAAAGTTTGTGTCTAGTGTTGTAGTTTGAGGAAGACGAAGCCATATCAAAAAGTTTCCAATTGTTTTTGATGAAAGATAATGTTACCAGCAGATAAATGCATGGGACAGTTAGAATATTGTGTTTTTTAAATATGGACAAGGAAAAAATGATTCGAATAGCTCTTTTCTGAAGCGTAAATATTTTAATTAGTTCGGATGAAAAACCCCAGAATTGGATTCCGTATGAAAAGTGAGAATAAAAGTTGCCCTAATATACTGAAAGTAAGCAATTTAAACCAAGTTTGGGTTTTCGGGTGCGCAACATGAAACATGTTCTAGATAAAGTTGGTGATAGTGAGATAGAGATGTGATCAGGATCAGACCAGATAATTGTTTAATTTTTGTTGCTTGCTGTGATATTTGTTTTCAACATAATAATAATATAATTAGAGGTGCATGGCATCGTGCCTTTAAGCGAATTGTCGAAACTTCCCATTCCGTAATTAAATCGAATCGAGGAATAATAGATGATTTCGAATAGCTTATTATTATAAATACTGTAACATTCATTATTCGTATTATAAATATAAGAATAAATTCGACGACGACGTTTATATATGTTTATATAAAAAGTAAAAAGAAGTAAAAAAGAACATCTCATATCTCTAAGAATTATATAATCTAATTTGCAAAGTTAAATTTATTTGTTTGAAGTATATAAGAGAGTTTTAGAATTTTAGCTAGCATTCAAATTAAAATTCGAATCATTTTTCATATTTAAACAGTGAAAAAATGGTAAATTAAAAAAAAAAAATGGACAAAAAATTTTTTGCTTTCCTAAACTAATCGATTCTTCATACTGCAAAATGTTTTTTGAATCATTCGAATCGGAAGTTTTGAAACTACTGGGCCTGTCTTTTCCAAAAACTAATCACCGCATCATCAATACATGTTGAATGTTTTTGAATAATTCAAATCGGATGCTCTGTTTTCTCAATAGTAAACGATTGCTTTTTAAATATTTCAAATCAAATCGATCCGTGCTCCCAAATATGTGAACAGAACACACACACACAGCGATTTTTCGACTAAAACTCAAAATCGTCAAAAATCGAGTTACGAGGATGCGTAAGAAAGCCATCGAAATGTTTTCGTAACATTTTGATGTTCAATTAATATTAAAACATACCTGGATATCTCCTAATTGTTTCCCCTCGCGGTCGCTCCATAGAATGCCCGGACCTCTGTATGGATGTTGTAGGAAAAGGAAAGGTTTCACCAGCTGCACCTTCGGGAATAAGAAAAAACTTACTATATTCTTTATCATTCCACCCACATATATTGCAGATGATACAAAACATTAATTTACATATTGACGTTAACATATACCTGTAGGTCTTGGCCTTTGGCTTGGTTCCTTGGCCCTTTGCTCCGTATTTAGGGGCAGGGGGGTTTGGAACCGATAAGAGACCTTATATAATTCCTATATGGAGCCCATATGGCTCCTGAGGGTATTCTAGAAGGTATTCCACTCCTTGATTGTAAGTACTTGAATCTGAAACCAGAATGGACGATGATGATAATATAATAGAAGAATTCAATTTTTATCTTTTCACAACTCGCTTAAGGAAAAATATCACTTGGGCCTAGTTAGTGATGCTCACCGTGCATATCCAAGCCTAATAATAAGTAAAAATGTATGAGAAAGCGTTGTGTTAGGTAAGGACGACATGGCAAATACACGTGATTTATTTAAAATTTGAACTATTATTTGTCGAAAATAACTGGTATGGATTTATTGCCACCATTTTGAAAGTTGCTGCATCTCAATATTCATTGACCAAGTCAATTATTTGCACACTTTTAGCAATTTTTCTTAAGGGGCACACCTAGTGTGAAATTTTTAAAAAATCGAATTTTCAATTTTTTCATAATTAGATAGGCTATGCCTTTAAAAATACCATTCAAAAATTTTAAATCGATATCTTGAATAGTTTTTGAGTCATAGCCATTTAAAGAGTAATATATACAGTATATAGTACAAAGATCGTTTATCTTTAAATGCTTTTTCTCGAGACAGCATTTTCCGAATTTGCTGCAGTTATTACTCAAAAACAAATGATCCGATCACTATCGAATTTTTTTTACATGTTCTATATATAGCTCTCCGTAAAATGATCGGATCAAAAATCGAATTTTGGCAGTCCAAAAACGACCAAAATTTTGGGTAAAATTCGACTATTTTTTTAAAACGCCGCCGTTTTGTCAATTTTTGATTATTTTTTTATGGTAGGTCATTTTACAGACAATATTATCTAGTTTAACGAGAATTTTTTTTTAAATTTCATTCATGTAGAAGGCTGGAATCACTGCAGCAGTGAAGGGCCTTTTGTCGCGCCGTTGGAGATCGACGATAACTTAAAAAATATTTAATTTTTTTCTTCAAAACGTATACTATGAATTCTTAAAACATGTGTAAAATATGTTCTTAAAATTTTGAAATGATGAAGCATTTTGTTCAATATAATTTCCCAAAAATCACCTTTTTTAAGGGGGTATTCTACTGTAGAAGCATGAATTTTGCCCGGTTTTTGAAGCGCTGTATAAAGGAATCAATATTTTTACTATCGATTTTTTTTATCATTTGTTTATTGATATTTTATTATTACATAAAAAAAAAAAATTAGAATTTACAAAGTTATGAGCAGTCGAAGTGGGGGCTCAAAAAAAGAGGGTGTCCTGGCGTGCATGATTCCAACCCTCCTGGTGATCCGAAACATAAAAAATAGATGGATTATTAATTATTATAGATGCCGCTATCGTATGAACCTTGGATAAGTTAAAAAAGAAATTTTTGTTTGAATGGCGGCAGTTTGAAAAAAAAAATTTTTTTCATGTTTTTTTTTAACAAT
>NW_020539382.1:0-17981 GCF_003426905.1 Ctenocephalides felis
AGAGTAAATGATTTTCAAAAATGTAATCTTTTTTTTAAAAAAAAAAATGGTACGGAAAGTTCCAGCAATTTGCCTTGAGGTTTTCCCACTGATATTATAGTTGTTTTGTAACATCAACGTTCTTATTACGTATTAACGTTCACTTATCATTATAACATACCTAGACGTCTCCTTTTGGGTTGCATAACTTCACTGGGCCTTTCTGGTCTTCTTCTGGGCGAAGAACCCTTAGAGGCGCTGCGCCGATACACCGGTGTAGGGGGCGCTAACAGCACAAAAGTAAAAAAGAATATTATTATCATATATATTAATAAACAATTAACATTGACACTGAAATATATAAAGATAATATTTTAGTCAAAATTATCGAAACATATATGATATATATACAATTTTGTAATACATTAGTTAACAATACTACAAATCCCATTTTAAAAAAAAATTTCAATTTCTTTAGATGCCGACTTTGTCACTGTCGGCCCTGAATCATAATTTAATGCTGACTTAAATCAAAATTGAGAATCTATCATCATTCTTATTATTAGTGATAACACAGATTAGCAAGCCAGTTAATGATTACGCAATACATTAGCTAACGCGTCGTATAATAAAAAATCGGCCAGGCCAGGCCACGCGATAGTAAGTAAAAGAAGTTTGGGAATCACTGCTCTAGACCAACAAGGCAATTATAATTATCTTTATCTTCACACTTACTTTACACAC
The DNA here is from genome assembly GCF_003426905.1 of Ctenocephalides felis. Lineage (NCBI taxonomy): Eukaryota > Metazoa > Arthropoda > Insecta > Siphonaptera > Pulicidae > Ctenocephalides > Ctenocephalides felis. Next base: position 724 of record NW_020539382.1, read on the forward strand.
GTTATGTAACATGAACGTATTAGATAATAACTTTCAAATTAATATTAAAACATACCAAGATGGCCAGCACTTAATATTCTGCCACGTGTTGGGGGCGATCGCGGCCCCGAGGGTTTACTGACCGGAGCTTCAGAACAAAATATAATTGTTATTATCTTTATCTTTACTAACACTAACATTAACGTATTTATTGCACAATAAGTCAATTAATATTAAAATATACTTATTATAATCCTAATGGGGGCGCGGCCCGGGGATCTCTGTGGTGTTCTTGTCATTGGCGTGGCGGGGCGTTCACCAGTTGTACCTTCAGAACCAAGAATGTAATTATTATTATCTTCATTTCATTTGGCATAATTCAGAAAAAATCAGAGTACAGATGCGTGTGTTTTGTGTGCATGTGTGTGCATGTGTGTCCGCATTTTTTCGGGCGCACGGATCAACCGATTTGAATGGTTCAAAAAACATTCGATTCCTATTAATAGGGAGATGTGCTAATTAGTTCTTGGGAAAGGCACGTCCAGCCATTTCGAAGATACGGAGCTAAATGTGTACAAAATGGCAGTTTTTGAGAGAACTAAGCGTCCGATTTAAATGATTCAAAGAACTTTCTGCTTGTCTTAACAAAATAATTGATTTTGGAAAAAAAAAATTGTTTCAAATTTTTTCCCTATATGGAAAATAATTCAAATTTTATTTTTAATTCTGACTAAAGTTCTAATATACTTTAAACAAATAATTTCATCTTTGCAATTCAGTTTATATAATTCTTATAAATATTAGACAATGTTTCAATTATTATAATAATCTATTTGAAAACATTCAATATTCCTCGAACATTTCGTTACGGTACGGGAAATTCTAGCAATTTGCCTTAAAGCACGATGCCATACACCCTATTAGTTTATTTATTTATTTAATCATAAGCAAGCCGTAATTAATAATAATAGATATTATTTCAGACTCTTGTCCAGCTAATTGTCAAAATAATTAATATTGAAAGGATAATAATTTTTTAATAATCATAATAGCTGCACGAATTTCGCTTCTGAAAAAAAGAACTGATTCATAATTAAGTTCATCATATTAAAGTCTATTTAACCAGGAGTCAAGCTCAAAATTCTTGCACAAGGTTGAAAGTTATACTCATTCAAAACCGTAAAAATTGAATTAATAAAATAGCAATAAAAAAACATGGTTGTACAGGCGATCGAATGGTCAGACTATATAGATAAATGATAAGGATTATGCAAGAAAATAGTTATTGAAATCAAATTGAGAAAATTCAGCAGTGTCATAAAAAGCTAATCCTTTAAAAAGTTTAACTAAGAGAGCATCAAATTTTTTGCTGTCTAAGTTTCGGATATTGAAGTAGAAGTAGAAGTTTATTCATAAGCTGAATACCTAAACCGTCGATTGCATTGAAAGTTTGTGTCTAGTGTTGTAGTTTGAGGAAGACGAAGCCATATCAAAAAGTTTCCAATTGTTTTTGATGAAAGATAATGTTACCAGCAGATAAATGCATGGGACAGTTAGAATATTGTGTTTTTTAAATATGGACAAGGAAAAAATGATTCGAATAGCTCTTTTCTGAAGCGTAAATATTTTAATTAGTTCGGATGAAAAACCCCAGAATTGGATTCCGTATGAAAAGTGAGAATAAAAGTTGCCCTAATATACTGAAAGTAAGCAATTTAAACCAAGTTTGGGTTTTCGGGTGCGCAACATGAAACATGTTCTAGATAAAGTTGGTGATAGTGAGATAGAGATGTGATCAGGATCAGACCAGATAATTGTTTAATTTTTGTTGCTTGCTGTGATATTTGTTTTCAACATAATAATAATATAATTAGAGGTGCATGGCATCGTGCCTTTAAGCGAATTGTCGAAACTTCCCATTCCGTAATTAAATCGAATCGAGGAATAATAGATGATTTCGAATAGCTTATTATTATAAATACTGTAACATTCATTATTCGTATTATAAATATAAGAATAAATTCGACGACGACGTTTATATATGTTTATATAAAAAGTAAAAAGAAGTAAAAAGAACATATCTCATATCTCTAAGAATTATATAATCTAATTTGCAAAGTTAAATTTATTTGTTTGAAGTATATAAGAGAGTTTTAGAATTTTAGCTAGCATTCAAATTAAAATTCGAATCATTTTTCATATTTAAACAGTGAAAAAATGGTAAATTAAAAAAAAAAATGGACAAAAATTTTTTGCTTTCCTAAACTAATCGATTCTTCATACTGCAAAATGTTTTTTGAATCATTCGAATCGGAAGTTTTGAAACTACTGGGCCTGTCTTTTCCAAAAACTAATCACCGCATCATCAATACATGTTGAATGTTTTTGAATAATTCAAATCGGATGCTCTGTTTTCTCAATAGTAAACGATTGCTTTTTAAATATTTCAAATCAAATCGATCCGTGCTCCCAAATATGTGAACAGAACACACACACACAGCGATTTTTCGACTAAAACTCAAAATCGTCAAAAATCGAGTTACGAGGATGCGTAAGAAAGCCATCGAAATGTTTTCGTAACATTTTGATGTTCAATTAATATTAAAACATACCTGGATATCTCCTAATTGTTTCCCCTCGCGGTCGCTCCATAGAATGCCCGGACCTCTGTATGGATGTTGTAGGAAAAGGAAAGGTTTCACCAGCTGCACCTTCGGGAATAAGAAAAAACTTACTATATTCTTTATCATTCCACCCACATATATTGCAGATGATACAAAACATTAATTTACATATTGACGTTAACATATACCTGTAGGTCTTGGCCTTTGGCTTGGTTCCTTGGCCCTTTGCTCCGTATTTAGGGGCAGGGGGGGTTTGGAACCGATAAGAGACCTTATATAATTCCTATATGGAGCCCATATGGCTCCTGAGGGTATTCTAGAAGGTATTCCACTCCTTGATTGTAAGTACTTGAATCTGAAACCAGAATGGACGATGATGATAATATAATAGAAGAATTCAATTTTTATCTTTTCACAACTCGCTTAAGGAAAAATATCACTTGGGCCTAGTTAGTGATGCTCACCGTGCATATCCAAGCCTAATAATAAGTAAAAATGTATGAGAAAGCGTTGTGTTAGGTAAGGACGACATGGCAAATACACGTGATTTATTTAAAATTTGAACTATTATTTGTCGAAAATAACTGGTATGGATTTATTGCCACCATTTTGAAAGTTGCTGCATCTCAATATTCATTGACCAAGTCAATTATTTGCACACTTTTAGCAATTTTTCTTAAGGGGCACACCTAGTGTGAAATTTTTAAAAAATCGAATTTTCAATTTTTTCATAATTAGATAGGCTATGCCTTTAAAAATACCATTCAAAAATTTTAAATCGATATCTTGAATAGTTTTTGAGTCATAGCCATTTAAAGAGTATATATATACAGTATATAGTACAAAGATCGTTTTATCTTTAAATGCTTTTTCTCGAGACAGCATTTTCCGAATTTGCTGCAGTTATTACTCAAAAACAAATGATCCGATCACTATCGAATTTTTTTTACATGTTCTATATATAGCTCTCCGTAAAATGATCGGATCAAAAATCGAATTTTGGCAGTCCAAAAACGACCAAAATTTTGGGTAAAATTCGACTATTTTTTTAAAACGCCGCCGTTTTGTCAATTTTTGATTATTTTTTTATGGTAGGTCATTTTACAGACAATATTATCTAGTTTAACGAGAATTTTTTTTTAAATTTCATTCATGTAGAAGGCTGGAATCACTGCAGCAGTGAAGGGCCTTTTGTCGCGCCGTTGGAGATCGACGATAACTTAAAAAATATTTAATTTTTTTCTTCAAAACGTATACTATGAATTCTTAAAACATGTGTAAAATATGTTCTTAAAATTTTGAAATGATGAAGCATTTTGTTCAATATAATTTCCCAAAAATCACCTTTTTTAAGGGGGTATTCTACTGTAGAAGCATGAATTTTGCCCGGTTTTTGAAGCGCTGTATAAAGGAATCAATATTTTTACTATCGATTTTTTTTATCATTTGTTTATTGATATTTTATTATTACATAAAAAAAAAATTAGAATTTACAAAGTTATGAGCAGTCGAAGTGGGGGCTCAAAAAAAGAGGGTGTCCTGGCGTGCATGATTCCAACCCTCCTGGTGATCCGAAACATAAAAAATAGATGGATTATTAATTATTATAGATGCCGCTATCGTATGAACCTTGGATAAGTTAAAAAAGAAATTTTTGTTTGAATGGCGGCAGTTTGAAAAAAAAAATTTTTTTTCATGTTTTTTTTTTAACAATTCCGATTTTTTTAAAAATACTAAATGAAAAGTTATAGTTTTGGGAAAGGTCTATGCGATAAAGCGATGCATAGAGAAGATCCTCTCCAGATTTGAAGTAAATCTGGTTCATTAGAACTCGAGATATCCTTACCGCCAGCTCGAAAAAAGTAGTTCCGAGAAAAACGCGTTCAAAGTTTTGAGACTCGGTCGGACCCGAACCGAGGCCACGTCACTAAAACGGCTATAACTCAGGAAATACAGTAGAACTCCAATTATCCGAACTCCGACTATCCGAATCGCCGATTATCCGAATCACTTTCAGAAAAAAAAATTGTCCAAAAAAAAGTTTAAGTGCGCTATTATTCTTCCATCAGCAAAGCCAGTGTAGGCACATTGTTTGTTTTGATTTGACGGAGATGTTTACAAAACAATGATTTTTATTTCTAAACTTGTACATTTTTTTTTTAACTCGTTTAAGTACATTTTATTTATATTTAAAACATGTGAAAATGTCATGTTTCTTTCATTTAATTCAATAAAAAAATAGTGCAATATCAAAACGTTACTTTTTTTCTCTCCAATGGCAATTTAAAAAAAAACTCCGATTATCCGAATATTTGATTATCCGAATGGGTCCCGGTCCCCATTAATTCGGATAATTGAAGTTCTACTGTAATAGTAATTTTGAAAAATCCTTTTAATGACATATTTTTGAATAACTCAACTTTGAAAATATGAAAAAAAAATCGATTTTTTCAAAATTCTACAGTAGAATACCCCCTTAAGACAAAACGAAAAATGTAAGGGATCTCCTCTTCTATACAGAGATCACACTTATTAAAATGTACATTTTACCCAGGTATTACAGTAAATATTTATTACTCACACAGAAGATCTATCCTCTTCTTCAAGCTTTGCTGAAAACTTGGTTAATATTTCTAAAAACGGTAAGCGATGTGGAGGCACATTCGGGCTACCACTTTGTTCAACCGCAAACAGAATCCCAGCCTCGTGCAGCTTTGCTACTGCTTGTCGATTTTTCAGTTTGTTTGTGCCCAAGAACTTGGCTAGATGTGCGGCCAAAGTCTGAGTGAAATAAAAAAAAGTGAAATAAAAAAAAGTGAAGTAAAACTTATTTGCTATTGTACAAGATGGCATTTAAGCAAAAATAAATACATCGTATAACAATTTTGAATAATGTTTATCAGTAATATGGTAACACTAGTGATGCACACATTTATTAGTGTCGGCCATTATACATCTATATATCTATAATGGCATTAAAAATATGTATAATATTTGAAAACGATAATGTAATTCAAGTCATACTTCAAATATGACATGATCGGTTTGTCGGTTCTTCATTAGAGAAATGAAGTAATTGCTGATTAATAAATTCTATGATATTATCGTCCACACAGTGGATTCTGTTAAACAACGCCTAAACAAATATTGTTTTTGCAACTTCACTCACTCATCATTTAATAATTGTGTTTGAAGAACTTCATGTAATTAAAATCAACATACAATCATTTACGGCTTGTATTTTTTTACTTTTTTGCTGGCGATATACTATTATTCTTTGAACAGTTGTAATATCTGCCTTGCCTAAAAATATTTTCCATTTTAATAACTACAAAGATTTATAGAAACTACGAATAATATAGAAATAATTTCTTATCAAGAAACAAATGTATAATTTGTTTTAATATTTTCAAAAAACAAGGTAAAATATTCTTCCGATACTGGCATTTTTCATTAAATCAAGATTTGTGCTACGATGTAACTTTAAAATGTTTATTTATCTATGTCGATTTCCTTGTTGATATCGGTACGCATACAACGACGGATTTATACCCTAGTCGCGCCTAAAGAAGTTTTACTTCAAAAAGAATAAAATAAAATCAATACGTCGGTTCCAACCTGTGAGGTTTTGCGAAAGGTGGTAAAAATTGGCAAAGTACTATTTACGAATACAAAAACCAACAAGTGGGGCGCATGGCATCGTGCATTAAGGCAAATTGCTGGAACTTCCCGTACTAAAAATTATTTTTATTTAAAAAACGATTAACATTTTTGAAAAAAACATTACTTCGAAAAAATTAGATTTTTGAGAAACTATAAATTTGACAGAGAATTACTTTTTTTAAAAAAATTGTTTTTTGAAAAAAAAATGTTTTCTTTATTTTGACATATTTTGGAAGTTTTGAACTTTTTTTCAAAGCAATCGTACTGCTTTAATTGCATAGATACGAAATATCGAAGCGCGTAAGCGTCGCGCCGCCGTCTAACGGATAAACATTGATACGGAACCCATAGGAATGCAAACAAAATTTAAACTTATTGTTAAAATCTATATAAAATATCTGATAATTTGATGTGCATATGTCTCATGATCATTTTTGACCGCCAAATGGCATTTTTTTACTTTTTTCATTAGATCTCCGAAACCGCTTGACCTGCCTTCATGAAAATTCTTGCAGTTCTTCATCTTATCAATACAAGTAAGACGTTTTTTGAATTGTTAACATTGGACGCTCCGTTCTCTTAAAAACGGAGTTACCATTTTTGGAACATTTTGCCCTATATTTTCGGAACGGCTAGACCTGCCTTCGCCAAAAACTAATCCGCACGTCTCCTTATCAATACGAATCGAATGTTTTTTCAATTATTCAAATCGCTTCATCCGTGTTCCCGAAATCGTCGACGAAAATTTGTATCCGCATACACGCACACACGCACACACACACATACATACACACACATACATTAATTTTTTTTAAGGTATGCCAAAATGTTCAGAAGGTTTTGCAACGTAAAGAATATAAAAATGTTCATTTTAGATTTTTTTGCGATTACTATAACTTGCCCTACGGGAAGTTAAAAAAAAAAAAAGTGAATTGGAGTAAACAATAAATTATACTTCTAATTGGACCTCCAGAAGTTGAACGTTTGGAGTTACCATAGATAAATATTAAAAAAAAATGTTTCCAGAGATTAGTAAATATGAATATAAATCAAGTTCTTCAATTCTGAAAAATCGAAAATAATTTTTTTTGCATTTTTAGAGGTTTTGAAGGTTTCTGAACATTTTGGCATTTCTCAGAAAATTTTGATGTGTGTGTAGGTGTGTGTGTGTTTTATATGTCCGCATTATTTCGTCCACGTTTTCGGGCGCACGGATCAACCGATTTGAATGGTTTAAAAACATTCGATCCCTATTAATAGGGAGATGTGCTGATTAGTTTTTGGCAAAGGCAGGTCCAGCCGTTACGGAGATACGGAGCAAAGAGTGCAGAAAATAGAAATCGAGTTTTTGAGAGAACGGAGTATCCGATTTGAATGATCTAAAAAACATTCAATTTGTAATGATTGGGAAAAGAGGTGATTCGTTTTTGGCAAAGACAGGTCCCGCCATTTCGGAGATACAAAGCTAAACGTGCAAAAAATAGCATTTTTTGAGTGAACTAAGAAGCGTCCGATTTGAATGATATAAAAAACTTTCTGCTTGTATTGACAAAACAATTGCTTTTGGAGATAAACAAATATTACATCTTTTTTTATTTTTCATAAAATATTTTTGTAATTTTGGATTATAAAAATTGAAAAAATGACCCAGTCTAAGCACAGTCTAAGCGCCACTCTGGTACAAATGTTTACACAAGTGCGTTTAGACTGTTTATGTATTGGAGCACATTTCCAATGTTGTGAAAACGAAACCTATTGAAAAATGTGAAAATGCCGCCAAACTAAGCACAGTATAAGTGAAAATGTCGCACAGAATTATTTGCAAATGCACAGAAGAATGTGACTATACGGGAGCACTTTTTCAATTTTGTGCCAATTAGGCAACAATTTTTTTGAAATTGAATTCGAAATGAAATGACGATTGTTAATGTTCTGGAGATAAATTGATTTATGATTTACATTTGATCTGCTCAGATATAACAAGATAGCAAAAATAATGAAAGTTACAGTATTTGTAATAATTAAATATTTGAAAACGTTTAAAATTTCTCGAATATTTCATTACGGTACGGAAAGTTCGAGCAATTTGCCTAAAGGCACGATGCCATGCACCACTAGTTCGTTTCATAAATTACACACATTACACAGAATAAATACCTTTAGCTGCACAAATCCTTCGATAGTTTTATTAACCACATCGCCAGCACATGAACTTTCCACCTGCAAATAATTTTCCTTCAAAGTCAGGAACATGACCGTGGTGCAATTTGTCCTGCTGAGGCTGCACATCGTGGCGACCATTTTCTTTATGATATCTCCATAGCATTTTTCACACTGCAAAATACAATAGTGTTGAATTAAATTGATCTATTTTCTTACACACAACACTTATACACAATATACTAATAAGTATGGTAAGGAAAATGCATAAAGCGGTGATGTGAATAATAAACAAAAAGAAGGAAAGGGGAATCATTGATTTGTGGTGCTCTCAGGCCATGGACCTGCCTTCAGGCAAACTACTATTTAATAGTATTACATTGTTTTAACTAATTATCCTAGGTCCTCGTAATACATCCACTGTTTTGTTCATAAAGCTACTAAATCCATGGTCAAGTCAAATGCAGGTGTTTTTGAGGGCAAATTATGGATTCTAAGGTAATCCTTCAGGTTTGGGAATAGCAAAGCTATAGAATACTTCACATGGCAAGATCTTTATTCTCTTGGACCTTAATAGTTTTCTTTTGAATTTTTAAGCCTTTCTTTCAGAAAGATTTTGGAGACTTCGATGGGCAATTATTAGGATGTTAGCTAGTCAGTAAATTACAAAGTGAAATAGAAAGAAGTTTCAATATGCAATGAATAACTGTTATAACCTTACCTTCACATAATACATCAAAACAAAGGACGCGCTGGTAACTGGTATGATACCAAATTCAATAAGTTTGCAAAAACGCTCCAAGACTTCACGACGTTTCTTTATTTGGACTTGATCTTCTTCGTGTGTTCCTGCAATAAGATAATAACATAATTAATTACAAAATCTTCTAATAAAATTTTTCTTTGGGCTCTCATCTTCTTCGTGCCTTTCTACAATGAGATAATTAATAACGATAACATAATTACAAAAGTCTTCTAGTAAAGTCATATTAACTTTTCTTTTACACAAACTGTGTTATGCATATAAACAAAAATCTAAACATAAATGTGATTGTTGAGTTGTGTTAGATGCATCTTCGAGTGAAAAATTCCATTTGGCATTTCAATTTATAATTGAAGCTTAAAAGTGTATCAACATGCATCACAGCAGATATCAAACAACCAACTATTAAAATATGTTCAAAAACTTTCCCAGTAAAGAAATATATTACAAATCTTCAGACAATTTACAAAATTTTTATATAATCTATACCATCTTCAGACAATTTTCGCTCTGTGTCTCTTTCTATTCAACATTTCTTGTTGGCACTTGCATTAGAAGCTCCACTTCAATAAGAAATATTTAAATTAATTTTATTCTAATTATTACCTGTCCAATGTTTTAAGAAAACATATTCTTCTGCATACTTATTGATTAACATAACGTCATCCGAGCTTAGTTTTAAAACCAAGTCGTGTAGAATCGGGTTCTTATGGTCGGCCAGTTCTACATTGAAATTTGCGGCTAATGTACATATTGCAAACAAGGCCTAAAACGTTAGAAATTAATTTATTAAAAGTACAAAAAATATTTCAGCAACTTCGATAAAACCAAAATAGTTGTAATTGTTCAAAAATCGCGAGTGCTTGCCATGTCGTCCAAACCTAACATGACGCTTTCCCATACATTTTTGATTAGGCTTGGATTGGACATAGTAAGCGTTACTTCAATCAATATTTTTACTAGAAATGGTTAAAATTATGAACAAAATAAAAATCATTGCCCAATCTACTATTTATGAACCTCATTGATAATACAATTTAATAAGGATACTATTTTTGGCGGACAACCCCGGAGCACCGATTATTCGATTTGAATTTTTCAAAAAGCATTCGATTCCCATTGATGAACAGACTGATAGAGGTAAATTGGTTTTCAAGTAGACTTGTAGGTGAGCAGGTGGATACATAGACAGGCAATCAGATGGACAAGTAGACAGGTTAACAGGTTAACAGGTTGGACAGTAAACAGGCAGCAAGGTAAAACTGTTCACAAGTAGAAGGTTGAAGAAGTTGGAGACAGGTGGAAAGGTAGGCAAGTAGTTCATGTATAGTTTAAAACAATATTGAAATTCGCCTTACAATTAGTATTACTTTAAAATTTTGAATTTTTCAAATCAACTTACAGCTTGTTGGAGATCGTTATGAGAGACATTTTGTACAATGTCTTTGCAAATTTCAATGTAATTTTTTAATTATAACTTTAACATATCGGCTTGTTCCATACAACCGATAGCATTAACGACCATATTATTTAAATCGATTTTTTTCACTTCGATCAATGCCCAAGATAAATAAGCGCCGTAAGAAAGCAGGCAGTATATCGATCCCTAAAAGATATTTTGATAGGAGTATGAATTAGTTAAATTAGTTATGTTTAATCTTTGATCTAATTAACATACTTCGATAGGGAGATTCCTTTCAATAACGCCATTCCTGAAGACTTTAAATTCCCCTAAAAAATCTTCCCATATATTTAAATAATTTACATTATATAAATATTGGAAAATGTAGATTTTTTTTAGGGAATTTAAAATCTCAGGAAAATCTTCTTCCTTGGCATATTTTGGATCCATTTGCTAGAAAGAAAAATTATTTCTGATCAAGAGATGAATTGTTTGACAACTTTCTACACATAACAAAAATGTAATTCGTACCCCATTCACAATACTTAGCCATGTAAGAATTGGCTCCATATATACGAATGCGCATTTGTCTACGATGGTCTTAATGGCGGCATCGCAATCTGCAGCAATACTTCTTGCCCTTCTAGAAAGGCAATGCAAAGTATTGCTGCAGTTGTCCAGCACTGTCGCATCTGCAGAATCCTGGGCGATGGCTTGCAGAGCGCCCAATAAATTCCTTAAATGCTGTAAACATAAAACACTAGATTAAAACTAGTAAGTATATATTAAAAAGTTAGAAAAACTACAACAAATGCAAGATACATCAACATTCCCATATGCAATTAAAATTTCTGCTTAAAATATATACTCCTGCTGGTGGCAATTCAAGCACAAAGACAAGTAATCCTTATAGGTATTCATAGGCACAAATATTAAAATACTAACCAGATCTTCCATGTCAATTGTATTATCAAAGTCAAAATATTGAGGAATTTTTATCAAATGGATAATACAATTGACATTGGTTTTAAAGCGAGCCAACAGAGTCGCCATCACCGGCATTAAATATTTGGTCATATTTGATTTGTCTTTTTTCATTTTGTTTTGTTTTATACTTGGGACCTGTAAATATGAAAAGTAATTAAATTTAGAAATAAAAAATAATGTTTAAACATATAATCAACACACTAGAAGAAGAAACAACTGGATAGTTTAACCCATTTGCATGTACTGACATTAAAACCAGGGCAGGGTACTTTTACTTGATCGGTTTAGATTTAGTTAATGTTGTACTTCTAATTGGACTTATAAATTATTGCCTTAAACGTTTGACGACTATCATGCTATAATATCACATCAAGGAAACAGATGTGTAGTACTAAAAGCGACAAACTGATTCCCACAAAACTATTCCATTGGTCATGAGTTCATACACCGTCCAAAAACCCAAAAAAAATCAAATTGTCTGGGGACCAAGAGCGTTTTGTTTATTTAATTGACCAGGAGAGCAGCTGCATATCAATTAAGTAGAGTCCAGTACTTGTAATTATCGACCATATTCGGATTCGCTGCGAATATTGCAACTTGAGATCATTTCTGGAAAATGATCATCTGTCCGTAATTATCATTTAGAAATGAACTTTCATTATTAGATTAGATTAATAACTTCTATAGTATTTGTTGAGGCAGTGGATTATGTCAAACAACGCCTAAACAAATATTGTTTTCGCAACTTCACTCTTCAATTAGAATTAACATACAATTCATTTATTGCTTGTATTTTTTTTACTTTATCGCTGGCAATATACTATTATTTTTTGAACAGCTGTAATATAAGATTGCTACTACCGTTGGGTGTTTACTGGGTTATCACCATCAAAAGTTTCATACATTTGTCTATTAAGTGAACATTTTTATTCTCAACTCTCACCTGAACACTGCTGTGACGAGCTTTATTGCAATCTCCTGATTGCATCCGCTCTTATCCCAAGATAATCTAAGAATTCTTTGTTGGTATTTGTGACTGAACAATTTTAATTTGTTGGCTAATTTTACGTCCTCATACAACGGGAGCAAGGCTTTTAAAACGCTTGCCCGTACTGATGCAGCCTGTGAAGATATAGAAAAAATCATTATTAGTAACTGCCTGAGGAGATTTTTCTGTTCTCTTGACATTTCAAGATCGGCCTTTTCAAGAATCTTGAAGAAGGAAGGAAACTGGATTGGACCCGTTTTGTTCTAAAGAGTGCCTCCTGCACGACGTCGTGGATGGTAAAATAGAAGGGCTGAAGGGATTGGTAAAGAGAAAATACAGGGTACTGAAAACCGAAGTGCAGGATCAGGAAGCATGGATGAAAGACTACCATTTATTTATTATATATATATATATATATATATATATATATATATATATATATATATATACCTTGTCATAGAGGAAAAATGCAAAAAGCCGCAAAGTCGATTCGTGTAATAGTCCTGGGTGCTTTCTTAACAAGCGGCCCAATTCTCGTATGCTGACACGTCTTGTGACAGGTGCGATATCTCTGTAAATAAACTGATGTTTAAAAAATATTCTTTAACTTATGCGGTTCAAGGAATTATGGTAGGTATAACAGCTATTCCTGGTGACATTTTGTTTTATATGGCAAAATGATTGATCTAGTGGTAATATCAGAAAACCAAACCGAGCTGCAAAACATGATGGACAGAATCGTCGAAATGGGTAGAAGATATGGAACGGAAATCAACATCAACAAATTGGAAGTGATGAGCAGTGTTGGATTTACAGTAGGGGCAATCGGGGCTACTGCCCAGGGCGGCAAGTTTTGGGGGGCGGCAAAATTTGGATAGTGAGAAAAAAATTCTATACAATATGATCAACCTTTTTAACAACATTTTTTATTTCAAGAAATATAATTAACAAAACATAATATGATTGCAATGCAAAATTTGGGTTGAAATAAACGATAAGTAAAATTTATTATTTTGCCTTGCCTCCCTCTCCGAACGCAAATTATCAAATTGGTTAATAAGTCATCAAATTTGGCAATTTGGCTAATATAAAGATCCGTAAACAAGCTGATAGTTTAAGAAAAATATGTTCTTCAGTTCTCGAGCCCTCTTAAAATGGCGTATTTGTGCACTTCCAAGCTCATAGCGTCGAAAAAAATTTAAACTAGTGACTCATGGCATTGTGCCTTGAGACAAATTATTGAAACATCACTTACTAAAAATTACATTTTATAAAGAGCTTCAACATTTATTGAAAAATGAAAAAAAATACTTCTAAAACACATTTTTTGTATTTTGAAATTTTTCGAAAATTATGAACTTTTTGCAAAGAAGAGAAGAAATATCGAAACTCAATTTCCATTTTACGTAATTGCCTGTACCAAAAGCTAATCAGCACGTTTCCCCATCAATAGAAATATAATATTGTTTAATTATTTAAGTCGATTTCGAGAGCACGGATCAACCGATTTATGATTCAATTCATATCGATAAACAGACCTCAAGGCAGGTCCAACTGTTGTGAAGATACGGGCCAAAATGCCAAAACTGATAATTCAGTTTTTGAGAAAAAAGCATCCAATAACATTCAAACAAGAATAAATTACAGAATAAATAACTGCTTAAATTTGTGGAGGGCAGGTTTAGCGGTTTTGTGATCCAATAAAAAAAATTGAAAAAGAAACATTTGGCGGACAAAAGTGATCATAAGTATAAATTTTGTTTACATTTATGTAAGTTCTGTAACATTGTTTATCCGTTAGACTGCAACGCGGCGCTTACGCGCTTCTATATTTTCTCCCTCGTAGCTGAAGCAGCGCGATTGCTTTAAAAAAAAGTTCCAAAATTCGTAAAATTTTAGGGATGGAGCGGCATTTTTGTCATTGCCCCGGGGCGCCAAATTTCTAAATCCGGCCCTGGTGATGAGAGTATCAAAACGAGATGATACTCTGAAGATAACAGTAGAAAATCAAAAATTGGAGCACGAGAAAGATCAGGACAAAGATCGCAAGCGCCAAGGTGGAGTTTGCGAAGTTGAGAACACTAGTGAGAACCAACCAAGTCTCGACTTGTGGATGATATTGATAAAAAAAATGTTTTGTCCAGAGCATAGCTCTTTACTATTAATATTTACCTACTATTACTATTTGGAGAGTTTTAAAATGTGGTGCGCAGGAGACAGGTGATTGGAAAAGAATAAGTCCATAAAAGACTCGACTGAGAACGATCATGAAAAGAAAAGGAAAAAACTGAATAGGACCCATTCCATTCAATTCAATCGAAAAAAGAGTGCCTCCTACACGACGTGCTCCAAGAATACATAATCCTGAACATATGCTTATTTAAGACATGATATGTTAAAGCAGGAGTCTACAAACAAAACTTAGCTGTGTTATCCAAGAAGAATTGGCCCATAAATGTCAAAATATCTTACTTGATGCGTTTATAAATTAAATGCCTGTATAGGGAGTTGATGCACAATTCAAGTTCCCTATACTTTTTATTTAATTTATTTTTTTCAGATTGAAGGAATGCCAAGCGGCTCAGATCACGCCTCGTCGTCTCCTTCGCTTCTTCGACCTGAATCAGCTCCGACCACCGATTCAGGTCTGAACTCTGTATTGATCGACCAGCCTGAATAGATATATAAAAAATCAGTTAATCAAATGGTAATTTTAAAATATTTTTTCAACTCTTTTGCCAATGTATTCATTTTTAATGTCTAGTGATGTTTAACCCTCCGTCGGTCGGCGTGGTCCGGCCAGACTTTTTTCGACTTCAATTAACAAAAAAAAAAAATACTTCTAGTAATCCTATCGACTCGAAATTTCTTGACTTTTCCTAAAATTTCATTAGCTGTCGATCAATAAAAAAATCAGGACGAAAAATTGTACAGAAGGATAATTATAAGGATATTCACTTTTTTATACTTCGAACGGTCGGAAAGGTCTGTCTAGACCACCCATACATTTTGTATGAAATATACGCTTTTTGATTTATGTAAACCAGTATTTTATCTTCTTTTCATGGTATTTTCTATTCAAACAGCGTTGTATATATTCTTTGCTATGTGTTGTAGCATGAATGTTACTATTTTCATGACGAAAGTTCCTTAAAAACCTACCAAACTTATTGGTAATCGCAAACACTGAAAATCGGATGAGTAATGCACACATTATCAACAATTTTTCTACCCGTACTGCGTTCGAATTTTTTTTTTTTTGCCAAACCTGTAGTGAAATTATATTTTCACTTCGAGTTTTACAGCTCATTTCAAAGACGACGCACCTCATTTCGTTTTCTTTTGAATTTCACATTCATTTCAAAGGCGCAGAAAAAGAATAAAATTGTTTTTCATTGATATAAACAGAAAAATTAACAAAAAAAGCAACGATTTTTTTATATTTCTTGATTTTTTTATATAATATAATATGTATGTAATATTTTTATTATAAGCAAGCTCAACACATGCAAAAGACTTACCGTAAAAAGAAAAAATCTAAACTATAAATATTTACTACTAATAATCGTTAATATATAAGACACCAAAAACTCATTTATCCCATATAAATGCATGTAAAATGAATGGTGGTCCAGCCAGACCTTTCCGACCGTTCGAAAGTGAAAAAATATCCGACCGACGGAGGGTTAAATGTAACTTAAAAATTTTTAATATGTACAAAAATGTCTAGATATATATACATAAATGTATATGTCGCCTACTGGCAAGGGTTAAAAATGTACAAAAATTTAAGAAAAATATCTACAAACGGCTACATATTTTTGAAATTGTCTAGAAATGTGTAAAATATATAGATGGCTAAAAATATCTAAAAACCCATAGGAGAGTCTACGTATAAAAATCATTCTCACGAATACAATTTACCTGCCAATGTTGCCGTATATCTTATATTTTTCTGACCCAATCTAGACAAATGTTTTAAGATTGAGGTCAGATTTTTCATAAAAAAAACATCATAAATTATGTCTCCACCCATCTTTATAATACTTTGGAAGAACTGGCAAAAATCAACAGTAAGTTTTTTATTTTTGGAGAGTAGAGAAGGAAATCCTTCATCTTCCTACAAAAAAAAAACAATAAAAATAATAGAAGTGATACTCTGCAAAAGAAGTGAAACTTCGTAATGTGAAAATGAGATTGCAATGCCTTTGGGCAGTCTGCAAGACCTTCAAAGAGTATGCAACACTTTCAGATAGTCTACAATGTTCTAATAAATATTCTAAAAATTATGAAATAATCCATAACATTCGAAAAACATTTTACATTCTAAAAAAATCTGAAACAATCATCAACTTTCCTAATATATGGCATTCTAAAACAATCATTATTAAAACATTAGCTCACTTTGCATTGAACCCATTGAACGCATTGAAAGCAACCTTGTTCAAAGTCGCCTAAGAAGTTTCACTTCGATAGTACATTGTGATATATTGCATTATCTATTATACCTCTACAAAACCTCCTTCTATGTAATTAGCAAGTGAAAAATGCTCAAAAGTTTGCATCATTTGGGCGGTCACTTGTACGCCGTTGTAGCCGCTGGCGTTTACTAAAAGTAATACCAGGGCCGCCAACGCCTTGTACCTGTCTCGGACGTACAGGCAAATCCAATTGCCGACGATCATCTGAAAA
>NW_020539383.1:0-5400 GCF_003426905.1 Ctenocephalides felis
ATATTTTTATATTATTACCAATTAATTTATAACTTATTGAAATATATCGATACGATGTAAGAAAAAAAAACTATTTAATTATTTGCAGTTTTTAATTTAACTTTAACCTAAAAAAACATACCTGTTTCATCATGAATCATTCAGAATTGATGATAATTTTCAGCATGTTCCAATTACCTTTTTCAATTTTATTTATCAACTTCAATAAATACACACAATAATACCTTTCAGTTATTAACAAATTTTGATTTTCATCACCAAAAATTTTAACGAATAGACGAAACGCAACTGTCAGACATCTTGGGCTTAAAACAGTATTGCAAACAATCGTAAGATATAACAAGATCAAATACACCTAAATAATAAATAAAAATTTAATAAAAACCTAAATATTTATATTTACAACTGATTGATTGTAAATTGTAGCACTTTGTCTCTCATTAATGTTAATTATTTATTAATAATAATAAAGCTGTAATTCCAAATTAAATGCAAGATATTAAAACAAACTTTTAAAGAATTTATAGAATAAGTACATACGTTTTTTCAATAAGCACTTGTTCTCTAAATCAAAGAAAGCGAGGTATAAGATGGGTATAAGTTAATTTGATCATAAAAGTTTTTAATTTAATTAACCTAAAGCATATCTGTGTGTTCCATGGACACAATCATACATTCCAGAATGGTACCAATAATAATTTCACCAAATTCCAATTCGATCATTAAATTATATTTATTAACATTAATAATACACGCAAACAGTTATTATTGAATTTAAATTTTATCACGAAAAACTTTGTTTAACAAATCGCAACTGTCAAACAGATTCGGGCTACCAACAGTCTTGCCAATCAACGAATGAAAAAACCGGTTATTTCAAATAAATGTACTTTGTGCAAGTTTAAACATTTATAATATATTGATTTTAACAACTAATTGTGAACCGGAGCGCCTTCTTACTCTCAATCAGAATATAATGTCTATTAAGAATAGCTGTAATTAAAACTCCATGCTACAATGAAATATTTACAATGTCTTTAAATCTGTTTAACTTTTTATGAGTAAGACAATAAATTATGGCAATTAAAATAATTATGTTTCAATTGCATAAAAATTTCAGAACAAATAAATTATAATATTGAAACCATTTTCATGTTCTGACTTATGTAGCATTATGTATTTAATGTAAGAAAATAACTTACTTCATAGCAACTTGTATTTGATTAGATTATTAATACTTACTTAATTATAATTCATATAATTATGTATTTCAAACTGACGATTCATAAACAACAATTGAATATTTTATTGCTATTTGAATTTGAATGTCTCTTAAAACAGCCCTCATAGCGTCCTCCCATTCTTGTGAATCAATATCCTTCGATCTTAAAGATTTGGTTCTTCTAGGCATACTGACCTAAAAAAAGAAACAATGAAGCCTTTTAATAATATTTTTGGGTATCTATTATTTTACTGTGAGAATCCTTTGAAGAGATGCTACATCTGCTGCATTATTTTGGGCCATCATAAGTTTCTTCAATCCTTCTGCAATAAAGGGCCCGACATCGCTTGTGCTATTCTTCTCCACTTTCAGCATATTGTCTTCTAATCAATTCTATAAAGTTGATGTCAAAGCCATCCCAATTAAAATATATAAAGTGCACAGCAGCATATAATTTGGACGAGCTAAAAATAATAAACTAAATATAATTATAAGCAAATAAATATTAACTTATTGTTAGTTTTTATATATACAATACTTGGAACTAAGTCTCCAAACCTATTGTGGTCATAGTTACAAAGCAGAAATAGAATCCATCAAAGAATGTCCATTCCTTTTCCCATAAAAAACTGTAGCTCCTGCAGCCAATATAAACAAAGGGCACAAATTGCTCCAGAAATGTAAAGAGCTCTTCTGACGGCAGCTTTTCTGAATGATTTTCTGCATCTTTCTAATAGGACAATTATTATTTATTAATTCATGGTATTTAGAATAAGTAATTTACATAATACTAATAATGGAATATTAATGTGTGTAATTTGCAACCGAATTTCAATTTAGTTATTTATTTTTAAATATCTAATAATTTTATATATAAACCTATCTACAAGCTCTCATTTTTTGTGTAATACGTAATTTGTGTATATGTAATTTATGTTTGTAAATAATGATTTTTAGTTTACGATTGTAAGAGGCTTAGTTAAAATTAATATTGTATATTACCTTATACAATAGCTATCTAACTTTAATGACCGTATTTATACAATAAGTGAAAATATATGGAAACAATATTAGAAGCATATCTTATTATTCTATCTCAATATTTAGCTTCATAATCTAGAAATAATTAATTCTATCAGTTTTTCTTCATAAAGCTTGAGTAATTTTTATGTTTTTTTATGACAAATTTCTCATTTTCCGAACAAAAATAATAGCATGTAGAATTAATATATAGCAAATGGGAATTAAAGTAAAGATTATCCTAATTAGATTAACAAATTTATCCTATGTAAGCCATGTTGAAACCACATTATCCGTTTGATATCTATTATCCGATCTTGGCATTTCACAATGTTTGAATTAACCAGAAAATTCTATTTATTAATTTTGTGTTTTTAAATTCATTTTGAATCTTTTGACACCGAAAAGAAAATAGTATAAAATAGCATAAATGAAATTTTTTTTTCAAAAACGGCAGAACCCGATTTCAAAAATTTAAAAAGCTTTCCATGTCAATTTTCAATTCCAAATAATTTAGTATTATTATATAAATAACTAAAATATGGGTATTTTTCACATTTTTCATTATATTTAAAGCAAAGCATTTTTTAATTTAATTATTATGTCCTGAACTAAATAAAAAAATGAAATAAATATAAGATACTAGGGGCTTATTGTAACAGAGATGGATAGTCACACGTTTTTTGAATGGATCTTAAACGATATTAAAATATTTTTTGTCTCAATGTGATATTGTAAACTGTTTGCAGGAGTATTATCATAGTTACTGTCCCGTAGGCCGACGCGGTAAACAGAAGTGTGCAGGCGCGTCATTTGTTTTTATATATATTAATAAATGTATAATTTTTCCCAATGTATATATAATGTTACTTATTTTCTTCATTTATAGCAAAATCACGGCAAAGGTCGATTATTTAAAGCAAAAATCCACTTGCACCTAGTTAATTAAACTCTCCTGTTATACCTGGCATTGCAGGTAGATGTTTGGCCAACCTGGAGACAGCACTGGCAAATAATTTTCCCCAATCGCTCACCACCGTCAAAGTTAAAGGGATTCCAATCATCGCAAAGGGAATACAAAACAGTTGCCCCCATTTGGTCTCGGGCACTATGTTGCCGTAACCTAAAATAAAAAATAATATATAATCAAAATTTCATATTGGGTCAATCTGGATTACATTTTTACACTTCAATCAATTCTGTTTACAAGTCGAAAATAAACGCACAAGTTTACATTTGCATTAAAAGTTATCCAAGATACGCGAGCTAAATTTAAACCGGCAATAAACACGTTTTAGTAGTTTGAAAACATAAAACTGAGAAATGTTTGGAATATATATATATAGAAAATCAAAATTAAATTATGAACGAGGCGTGAATATATATTTTATTGCATGTCTTGATGGATTAAATATTGTACTATGTAAAATAATACATACCTACATCTAGTTACTATTCTCTTCATAATAATTATTAAATCATTTGTATTTTATATACCATGCTATCATAGTAATGATAGTAAATAAATAAAAATGAATAAATTATATAAGATTTCCAGGGTTTATTATACCATCAAGTTATATTAAAAATAAAATGAGAAACGTAACATTCTAACATTTTCCTTTGGGATCCAAAACCCTCCATTTGTCCGGATAACTTAATTTAACAAAAGGTTTTCCTTATAGAAAACGCAGTCTCACACGCAATGACAAAAGTTACTTAGATTTATTAAAAGTCCAATGATTTCATGTCAAATAGAAAATGGATTTTTAAAATTGAATCTTAGAATCATTTACTTCTCTTACCAATTGTAGTCAAGACTGTGGAAGAAAAAAATACAGCTTGTAAAATATTCCATTTTTCCGCGACCTTCATTATCAGACATGTTGTCAAAGCGAAAACCTTCAGAGACAGAAGCTTTTTCCCAAGGCCTAAAATATAAAATATATAGCACATAAAACAAATTAAATAACACATAATTTTTTAATACCAGCTCATAATTTTTTAGATTGTTGTCTAGCCACAATTGAAAATTTAAACCTCTCCTAAACGTGGTACTGTTTATCAAAGTTAGGAGTTCAGATCTTTCCTTCCTGCATGGTCATCATTAAAGTTTTTTGTCCTTAAAGTCTCAGCTGGTTGTTCTAGTGCTCGAAAAAAACCTAGGAAAGAAAAGAATAAATTATAACAAATACAATAGTACCCCGATTTACGAGTTTTAATTCGCCTGTATCCACGCTCGCATCTCGAAGCAAACTTTGCCATATAAATACCTTGATTGCAGTCATTAATTAGTGCACAGCACAGTGGTTTATATTTATTGATTAATTTAAGAGTAAGAGTAAATTTCATAAGAGTAAGAATAAGATTTCATAAAAGTGTAAATTTTCACGAAAAAGCGACGAATAGCTCCTTTGGCCGAACACACTCGTATGCAGGTCATTCGCAAGTCAAGTATATATTTTATCAATGCACAATTTTATAACAAGTTTCCCACCTTCATTATTTTTGACAAGTCCCACTGTTCATTTATTTTTATTTTTCAGTAGATTCACTTCTGCAGCCCTAGATGTTATGGATTATCATAACAAGGACGATTCTGAATGCGACAAGGGGCGAAATAAGGAATGATTGCCAGTATATTTTCCTTAACTATTACTTTGTGTCTTTGGTGGCAGTTTTTTCCATTTTCCGCACGATGGATTAAGTTAAAGGCGCACTTTATTGCCATGCATTTGCGCACATATTCTTGACCTTAAGTGGGATACGGATACGGATACATTATTACATCAAAAATATCATTAGGTATAATTATATATATATATATATATATATATATATACTATAGCTATCTATAATATCTATACTTATGTGGGAGCAAAGTTGTATACCTATTATTATAATGTATAAGGAAGACATTTATAGTTTTTTTTATAAAAATCTTTAAAATTTGTTTAACACAATAAAATAACATTAATTGGAAAGCCATATATTTTTCTATGATTCCGTATAATTTTTGTATATTATAATAGATTCAAAATATTTATAATGTCCATTAAGTGTACAACTTTGCTTCCGCCGTTTTGGCAACATGATTATCCACAATAACGGCGGGAGCAAAGTTGTACATCTAATAACGCCATTAACATTCTTTCATT
>NW_020539384.1:0-20434 GCF_003426905.1 Ctenocephalides felis
GTTTCATTTTTATTTCAGATAAAAAACGTGCAATATTCACAAACCAGGAGAGGGAGTGGAAGGCTATAACCATAGTTGGGCGCGAAAAGTATAAACACCTTATGGAGGAAAATGCGATGATGCGGGCAGCTTCCGATGCCTTAAAACAACAATTAGCTCAACAGGCTGATGAACTTTCGAAAACAACATCCGAGTTGCAAGAAGCTAGAGCTATGCTGTTTGATCAAACCCAAGAAATTAGAGAGCTAGACATCAAGCTGAGGTTTATACATTTTGATATTTATCATTTGAAAGTTTTACTCGAACTCATTCGGAACATAACTGCGTTTCTTTCTTTGACTATCATGTGTCTGGTTAGAGCCCCGAGCCTTGTTTGGGTTTAAAATTTTCGTGATAATTTTAGCAATGTATTTTTTTATTAACTGATTTATTCCTAATTTTTTTTCCCTTAGATTGGAGCAAAGTATCGGAATCAGTTGCACACCAAATGCATTCAGAGCTTTTATTAATGGGAGAATTGCAATCTAGATATAAGGATAAATTAGCTGAACTACCATGTTGAAGAGCACGATGAAGAACTCGAAATCTGCATGCTATCTACATCCGCGATGAAATTATGAGTAAGTTTAGAACTTAAAAGAATTTTTTATGTTTATATCTTCTATTTCATGTTTATGTTTATTCTTCTATTTCATTCTCCTGATCACGTCAATGTCAGGAATGTTGGATAGTTATTTATAAAAATAAGCTCTAGTATAAATGTGTTTTAAGATATTCTTGTTTACAAAATTAGATGTCACGATATTCTGTGTTTTAAATCCCTCTTTCCAAAACCAACTCGTTAAGCTACATTCAGATTGAAAACGTTAAAATTCTTCTAAATTATATAAACTTTAAAAATTATAATAAATTTGTATAGTATTTATGAGCCAATTTCAAATCAAATTGATTTAGATGCAAAATGCTGCTTCTTATTACAACCATTTACTCTTCTTTAAATTTCAATTCATCTTATTTTTTACTTAAACTTACATTCCAGTTGATTTCCTCATTCTTCTTAAAGTTTTCATTATTATTTATTTTCATTCATGACCAAATAAATTTTAAATAAATTTAAATTTTTTTCAGGTATGCAGCAAACATTAGAAATGAAATCAAATGCTCTGGAAGCTACTAGATTGAGAGTAACTGAACTCGAGAATACTCTTGCTAAGCGAGATTCTAATTTCAGTGAACAGAAACGATGCTGAAAATTGTTAAAGAAAATATCAAGTACAGCTTGATGTAAGTTAGACAAATAGTTTTTTTTTCTGTATTTGAATATTATTGACTACAGCTTGTGCAAAATTTGCATAAACAAGTAGATTTCTTCCAATATGCTTCTATATTTTCTAGTTTTTGTGATTATGTGATTGATTTTCTTATAGGCTGTTGAGAGCAAGTATGCAGCTCAGAAATCTATAAACCAGCGCATGGAGGAACAGTTACTAGAACTTTATCGAAGTGAGAACTCGGCTCCAATTTCGCCCGATGGTTCGTGCAAGGGTGCTGGTGATCGCTCAGGTCCTATTGTTGGATCCTGGGACCTGTGGCCTGGATCTTCTTCTCCTTTGTCAGCTTCTCTGGCCAGCAGCGAAGGATGATGAGCAGCGCTACAACCGCCTCTGGACTGGCCGGACGTGCAGAAGATATTAAGAATTTGCAGGTTTGCATTTTTTAAACTTAAAAAAAGCTTGCATTGTATAACTCTATCATATTTTTTTATCTGCTATTTTCAAATTGTAGTTATCATAATATAAATCATATATGAAACATAAGTACCTTTGCAACAAGGAAAAAGTATATTTATGAAACTAATTTTTGCAACTATGTTATAGGGTTTTATTTGTTGCAGGTTATTGTAGATCAACCAGAACAGATGATGGGATCAGAGCTTATAGAACAAAATTTACTGCCTAATGAAAACAGAGATATTGACTGATATGAAATTGAGATTTGGTATTTATTCTATTGCATTGTTGTATCTAAGCTTATTAGATTTATATTGTTGTTTCAATAAAAATATATAATACAAATATACATGTGCATGTTTTTTTAAGTTTTTTTCCAATTACATAGTTAAAATAAAAATTGGAAACTATGAAATTTCTCGTTAAATACGAAGAAATTTGTGGTATTAATTAACAATTCGAATCAACTGAAATTAAAAATATGCAACTATACCAGAATAAAACCTTCTTTATTGTTTATTTTCTATTTGTATATAGAGGAACACTATAATTTGCTTTGTATTTGTATACTATATATTTATATAAGTATAAATACTTATTCATTTAATAAGTGTTCAGCAGATTCGAACCTCGAACTCCAACTCTTCTTCGATGATAATACAAAACAAATCAGCAAAAATTTTCGTCGACGATTTCGGGAACACGGTTCAACCGATTTCAATTACTCAAAAAACATTCGATTCCTATTGATAAGGAGACGTGCTGATTAGTTTTTGGCGAAGGCAGGTCTAGCCGTTCCGAAGATATGGGGCCAAAAGCGGTAACTCAGTTTTTAAGAGAGCGGAGCGTCTGATTTTAATAATTCAACATTTTACTTGTATTGACAAGATGAAGTACTGATTAAAATTGTGGGCAGACAGGTCTAGCGGTTTCGGAAAACTAGTAAAAAAAAAGTGCGAATTGGCGGTCAAAAATGATCATTAGACATAGGCACATCAAATTATCAGATATTTTATGGAGATTTCAATAATACGTTTAAATTTTCTTTACATTTCTATGGGTTCCGTAACATCGTTTGTCTGTTAGACGGCGACGCAGCGCTCACGCGTTTCTATGCAGCTAAAGCAGTACGATTGCTTTGAAAAAAGATCAAAATTTTCAAAATAATTCAAAACAAAGCAAACATTTTTGCTAAAATTTACAATTTCTGCAGAAACCTAATTTTTTCAAAGTTAAAAAAAAATATAATATTTTTTAAAACAAATAATTTTTGGTACGGGAAGTTTCAGGATTTTTTCTTAAGGTACGATGCCATACATGCACCACTAGTTTCATTATGTAATAATAGTTCGATAAATAAATAAATAAAAAAAAAAAATAGTTCGAAGTTTATTATGAAAGTGTCGTTCTTATGTTAGCGCTTCAGTTAATGCCCGGCATTACTAGTGATTTTTGATACGGGTCAGAATATCGTCAAAATGCAATATCATTTTAAAAACTTTTATAAGAATTTTGTGGTGCATTCGATGTGTAAAATTGTGTACAAAATGTGTAAAATAATGGCGATTTAATTGTGTAAACATACGTGCAACAAACAATTTGACTGGACGCCATGGTACCCAAAATGTTCAAGGTAGGTCAAAACGCTACTACTTTTTTACTGATGCTGATTCATTTGGTAAAAGAAATCTGTTCACACACATACATTTTCTAAATTTGGTCTCATTCGATTCAGAATGGCTTGAAACGTCGAGAAAACATAAAATTAGCGAATCAAATTTTTTATGAAAACAAACTTCTTCGGGAAGTTAATTATAATATGTCTTTTTCCAAATGTTTGTATACAAAAATCAGTGATTTTGAGGATATCTGTAAATTATTGAATTAAACCTTTGAAAGATTACCAAGCATTTAAAATATATATTACATAGCATCAGTTTAATATAAAATGAATATGGAGTGCATCCATCTTTTAAGACACGTGTTGCCAATAGCCTGCCACTACCCTCTGGTCAGTCTTGTATGGTTCTTATAAGAATATGGTTGAATGTATTGGATGTGTAAAAAAATTGTTTAATTTAGTGATATACTTTATTGTGTAAAAACACGTGCTAAAAACAATTTGACAGGACGCCATGGAACCCCCAAAATGTTCAAGGTAGGTCAAAACGCTGCTACTATTTTACTAATGCTGATGTGATCATGTCGTTATTTGATAATGTACTAAGAATGATACTACACAAAGCCTATAACGTTTTGGTAAATTATAATCTGCCTTCTTCCAAATGTCTGTATACAGAAATCAGAGATTTAGAGAATATATGTATAAATTATTGTATTAAACCTCTGGAAGGTTACTAAGCAATAAACTTTTTCAATTACACTATATAATTAGAATGAATATATTCAGTGCTGGATTTACAGTAGGGGCTACTGCCCAAGGCGGCAAATTTTCGGGGGCTGCAAAATTTGGATAGTGAGAAAAAAATTCTATACCATATAATTAACTTATTTTTTTAATAACATTTTTTATTTCAAGAAATATAATTAATAAAACATTATACAAATGCAATGCAAAATTTGGCAATTTGGCTAATATAAGGATACGTAAATGAGTTGAAAGTTTAAAAAAAATATGTTCTTCAGATCTCGAGTCCTTTTAAGACTTTAAAACTTTTAAAATTAAATTAGTGAAGCGTGGCATTGTGCCTTACGGCAAGTTACTGAAACTTTTTGTACTAAAAATTACATTATATAAAAAGCTTTAAAATTTTTGAAAATTGAATTTAAAAAAGCTTTTTTTATATTTCGATTTTTTTTTGTAAATTATTAATTTTTATGTATTTATTAAAATTAAATTTTATTTGCATGATTCGATTTCTATTGATAGCGAGACGTGCTGATTAGTTATTCACCAAGGCAGGTCCAAAAATAATAATTCAGTTTTTGAAAAATGGAACGTCCAATATCATTAAAAGAAATATACATGTATAGACAAAACGGAGAACTGATTAAATTTGTGGGAGGCAGGTCTAGCGGTTTCGATAATCCAATAAAAAAATTGAAAAAGAAACATTTGGCGGTCAATATGATCATTAAACATATGCACATCAAAATATCATATATTTTAATAATAAGTATAAATTTTGTTTACATTTTACTTATGGGCTGTATCATTATTATTCGTTATTATGCGTAGGCGACGCTTACGCGCTTCTTTATTTTGTCTCTATAGCTGCTAAAGCAGGGCGATCGCTTAAAAAAATTCTTTTATTTTGCCTTGAATATATTAAAAAGCATCAGTTCAATGAAAAATGCATATGGAGTGCAAGAATATTTTGAGTGATTAATACCATCGAGGGGGCGCTTTCTTTTCAGACGCGTTTTGCCAATAGTCTTTCATTACCCTCTGGTCAGTCTTGTATGGTTCTTATAAGAAAATGGTTGAATATATTCGATGTGTAAAAATTGTGTAATTTATAAATTATTATTATAGTGATATACTTTATTGTGTAAAAACACGTGCTAAAAACAATTGACAGGACCCTGGACCCAGATGTTCAAGGTACGTCGAACCGCTATTTATAATGACACTGACATAATAAAAGTTGATTTTATAAAAATGAAGTGACGCAATGACACAAATTTTACTTCATCTGTCAATTTCAAAATTTCTGACTAAAAATACTAATTACTGAATTGAACTTATGAAAGATTACCCGACAGTAACCTTTTGGATTTTTATAGATATTATAATTGAAATATGTATTATATATCAATTTGAACAAATATAGTATAAATAATTATATACAGTACTTGTCAGGGTTTTGAAAACCGTCAAGGCGGCGCTTTCTTTTCAGACATTTGTTGCCAGAATTGTATGCTTTTCTATTGTAGTGTGATGTTTTTTTATATACTTTTCTTCACCACCACTGAACACCATTGTTATTTAAAATGATTTTGAAAAAGCATCACTATCGCTAAAAAAATACATTTCTCCATACCGTTGGTTAATTAATTCATCATTCACTGCACACATATTATAACAGTAATTACTTATGTCATCATTTCATTTTAATTCGCACGAATTATTTTATATACTTTTATTATTTTTTATCATTTATCTTATATTACCATATTTACTGTTATTTTAATATTATCGATGTTATAATTTACTTATTATTGTGAATTACAACTGTAACTCATAGAATACCAACCATAGAAAGCCAAAATATTTTTACTCATACCGCCCGTAGAATTTTTTTTTTGCTATTTTGTTGGCAGGACTTTTTGTTGGATAGTTTGCAATACGCCTGATTTCACTCCATTAACTGATTTAATAATTAGTTAAGTATTAATTAATAAATAAATAAATTAATTTTAATCCACATCAGTTCCACACTAATTCCATAATCCAGAGGTTTCAAACAGTTGAATGCTGAAACTTTTCCTACCGTGATTTGAATTTTTTCAAAACCATTTGAACTAGTGGGGTGTATGGCATCGTTCCTTAAGGCAAATTGCTGGAACTTCCCATACCTTGTTCTAAGAATATTGAATGTTTTCAAATAGATTATTATAAATATTGTAACATTGTCTAATATTTATACGAATTATATAAACTGAATTGCAAAGTTGAAATTATTTGTTTAAGGTATATTAGAACTATAGTCAGAATTAAAAACAAAATCTGAATTATTTTTGATATACAAATTTTTTTTTTCCAAAATCAATTATTTTGTTAAGGCAAGCAGAAAGTTCTTTGAATCGTTTAAATCGGACGCTTAGTTCTTTCAAAAACTGCCATTTTTTACACATTTAGCTCCGTATCTTTGAAATGGCTGGGCCTGCCTTTGCCAAAAACTAAAAAACATTTCTCCCAAACATTTATAATTGAATGTTTTTTAGATCATTCAAATCGGATGTTCCGTTCTCTCAAAAACTCGATTTCTATTTTCTGCACTCTTTGGTCTTTATCTCCGTAACTGCTGGACCTGCCTTTGCCAAAAACTAATCATCACATCTCCCTATCAATAGAAATCGAATGTTTTTTGAATGATTCAAATCGGTTGATCCGTGCGTCGAAAAACGTGACTGGAAATTTGTATCCATACATACACACACATCCATCTTTTCTGAGGTATGCCAAAATGTTCAGAAACCTTCAAAACGTCCAATTTTGATTTTCGGCCCATTACAATAACTTATCCTACGGGAAGTTAAAAAAAATCGATTTTTGAGAATTTTGAAATAGTTAGACAGTAGTCTAACGCTCAAACATTATAAATCTTTGTACAAAACCCATAGAAATGCAAATAAAATTTGTAGTTATTATTAAAATCGTTATAAAATAAAATATAATTTAATATACCAATTTCGACCGATAAATTGGCATTTTTTACTTTTTACATTGGATCACCGAAACAGCTGGTCCTGCCTTCCCAATTTTGTTTTTCATTTGTTCGTCCATACAAGTAAATCATTCAAATCGGGCGTTCCGTTCTTTTAAAAACCCATTTACTATTTTTGGCACTTTCGCCTGGTATCTTTGAAATGGTTGGACCATCGTCGACGAAAATTTGTATCCGCACACACACATACGCACACACACATACGCACACACACATACGCACACACACACACACACACACATACATCCATTTTTTCTAGGGTATGCCAAAATATTCAGAAACCTTTGAAACGTAAAGATATATAAAAATTTTCATTTTCGATTTTCTTGCGATTACTATAACTTGCCCTGCTCTGGAAGTTAAAAAGTATTAGTCTAATTAAATAATCATTTTGTCATATTATGTTTATAGCTTTTCTCGTAATATTGCTTTCTAGTGGAAACTTTTCAAGGACAAAAAAACATTTACATTTAGCTCGTGTACAAGTATTATTTTTCTACTATATCAATTCTGTGATTAAAAACAATGTAAATGTTAATAAAATTGGGATGCTTATAAAAGTCGATCTGTTGTTACATAAATTCGTTCTGCATGTTTTGCACTGAATTGAAGAAAATTCGGCTTTTCCTAAGTAGTCATTTATTCTTTTACAATCCATATAATCGACAACACAAGTTCGAAGTATTCTGGTACCATCTAAAAAATTAAAGAGAATGTTGAAAGTAACTCACAAGTTATAAATGCTTCCTTAACATCTATTATAAATCGATAAAGTGTGAACCAGTATAAGTTAAAAAATTATATTAGGATAACTCCTACTTCAATTTGATATTTGGAATAGAACTATATATAGTGTAAATGTGTTTAATTATTTACTGTTCATTTAATACTTACGAATATTATCGGTGGCTATTAATTTTACACATTGAAATGGTGCTCCGTCCCTGGTGTGCAAAGATTCATCAAAGTTTGCTGGCAAAAATCTGCTTAAAGAATTATTATTTTTACTGCTTTCTTGCGGAAGTTTTCCGCATTCCACTACTTCAATATCTTTCTTGGAACTTAAAGTTTCAGTGCAGGCTGGGTTAGTTCCTAGGTTGCATCTATAACATTTTAAAGATGACCCTAAAAAGATTATGTTTAATCAATGAGTTTCTTATATTTTGGAATGAGAGGAATCCAATTTGATCATGATATCATGCCAAATTAAAACACATCAGTATATCAGAGGACAAGACATTTTTTCTTTAATGACTTCTGATCACCTTTGGTATCATAATTAACTTCCCGTAGGGTAAGTTATAGTAATCGCAAAAAAATCGAAAATGAAAATTTTATATATATATATAGTTTCAAAAGTTTCTGAATATTTTGGCATACCTTAGAAAAAATAGACGTGTGTGTATGTGATGGAGCACGGATCAACCGATTTGAATAATTCAAAAAACATTTTACTTGTATTGACAAGATGAAAAACTGTTTAATTTTTGGGAAAGCAGGTTCAGCGGTTATGGACTCTCAATAAAAAATAAGTTGAAAAAATATCATTTGGCGGTCAAAAATGTTTATTGGACATATGTACATTAAATTATCAGATATTTTATAGAAATTTTAATAATGTGTACACATTTTGTGCAATTTTTTTTGGGTTCCGTAACAAGATTTTTAATCACGGTACGGGAAGTTCTAGCAATTTGCCTTAAGGCACAATGCCATGCACCCTACTAGTTTATAATGCACTTTTGCAAGAAAAGCGACAGGAGTCAAATATATAAGTTTGTGCAGAAGAGTAAAAATGAAATACTTAATATTTTGAATCAACTGTTACTACTGTTCAGAATTATAATAATGAGACAAGATATCCTCAAGATCCTCTAGAACTTGCATTTTATTTGATTTTAAAATTATTCTCACCTGGATCCAAAATACTTAAAATTAATAAAAGTTTCGATGTCCACATATCATCACTTTGTCACCCCTGAAAATTGGAAACGTTTAATAAGTAATTATTATCTTGGTTTGAATATGGTACTAAAATATTAATTTTCTTAAATAGAAGTGATAACAAATCATATTCAAGAATAAAAAATATACTTTTTCTCAAGCATTATTTTTATTAAGTTTTAAAAACAAAATCTGTCATTTTTTTTTTTTTTTTTTTTTAATTTTTTTTTTCAATAGCAATCAGAATACATAACTATTCTATGAGCTATTTGGCTTATGTCATTCACTCACACACATACACACACACTTGCAAACACACATATAAATTTATCGGATCAATATTACAATCATATTCAGAGAATCACTTCAATAAATGATTCAATTATTCTGTTTATATAAGGTTGTGGTAGTTCTATGGTTCCTCCATATTATCTTCGGGCAGCTTCTTCTTCAGTCTTCTTGAAGTTGATGTCTCAAGAAGCTGAGTAACTATATTGTTTGAATGATGTTGTAGTTTTTGAAAGTGTTTTATACTGTTGATTTGTATTATTTTGTTTATAAAATCAATATGAAGATCGTCGTGTAAAGTTTTGTTACTAACAAACCACGGAGCATCAGTAATCTGCCTCAATATTTTCGATTGGGCACGTTGCATTAACGCTATATTGGATTTGCTTGCACAGCTCCACAATTCAATGCCATAAGTCCATATGGGTTTTATTATTGCCTTGTAAATTAGAAGTTTATTGTCAATGGATAAAATTGACTTGCGTCCCAGTAGCCAGTATAGTTCAGCGATTCTAATTTTTATAGTATTCAATTTGGCGCGAATATGGTCCTTCCACGTGAGCCTACGATCTAAATGCATACCTAAGTATTTGACGCATTCGGTGCTTGGAATTGCTTGGCCATAAAAATGTACTCCTGGGCATGTTGTCTTGTTCAGTGTAAATGTTATATGACTAGACTTGCTCTCATTTATTTTTATTCTCCATTTTTTTGTCCACTCCTCTATAACATTTAGATGCCTTTGTAAAATTAGCGTAGCCTTAGATGCATCAGCATGTGTCGAAAGAATTGCTATGTCGTCAGCAAATGTAGCTGTTGTGGTTGATTGTAAAGTTGGAAAATCACTAGTGAAGAGGATATATAAAAATGGCGCTAAAACACTGCCTTGTGGAACTCCTGCCTCAATCTGATGAGATATTGAGGTTTCAGTGTTGACCCGTACTTTGAATTTCCTATTGGCGAGATAAGATTCTAGAATATTATAATAACCACATGGAAGTAGCGATCTAATCTTCAATAAAAGTCCCTTGTGCCACACCTTATCGAAAGCCTGGCTCACATCTAGAAAGACTGCAGAACAGAATTGTTTGGCCTCGAAAGTATTGCTGATGACTCTTACGATTCTGTGGCACTGTTGAATTGTGGAGTGTTGACTCCGAAAGCCAAACTGATGTTCTGGAAATATATTCGCGCTAGTTAAGATATGTTGAAGCAGGAGTTTTTCGAGCACTTTTGAAACAATTGGTAGAAGGCTGATTGGTCTATATGAGGTAACCATATAAGGATCTTTTCCGCTTTTATGGATCATTTTTACTACAGATGTTTTGTAGAGAGTTGGCCAATAATTTAATCTAATTATTGAGTTGAATATATACGTTAGAAGGATGAATCCCTTCTTTGGCAGTTCTTTCAACATTTTTGCCGTAACTAAATCGTAACCTGGAGATTTATTATTTTTTAGTTTACTAATCTCTTCAATTATAATCTTTAATGAAAAGAACTTTATACTGTTCATTGAGTTGTGAGAAGGAATCATATTTGAGTTAAGGTCCGCTGCGTTAGAGTAATCTGGGTTCGGTTTGAAAACTGTACTTAAATAATGAGCAAATAAATTAGCTTTTTCTGCATCACTCCTAGCCCAAGATAGGTGATTGCTGTCATCCCATCTAACAGGCGGATTTTGAATACGTGGTTTTAATTTGTTTTTAATTGGTTTCCAGATTGAGTTATCAAATCTATTTAGGTTTGATACGTAATTGTTGAAGTTTTGGTTAGAAATTTCTTTCAATCTGGATTTTAGTTTATTGCTTAAGTTATTGTATATGTTCTTATCTGATGGAAAGTGAGTTGACTGCCATTTTCGTCTTGCTTTCCTTTTCTCTGAGATTAAATTTTTAATTTCAAAAGATAGAGGTTGATCCTGTTGAACTATTGTTTCTGGAGTAGCAAGTAAAGCAGCATCATGAAGTGTTTTATTAAATTTGTCAATAGCTGAGTCAACTTCCGATGAGTTCTTAAGACTAATTTTGAGATCAGTATTGTTTTCTATTTTGCAGCGGTATAGTTCCCAGTTTGTTTTTCTCGAATGAAGTCTATAAGGTTTACAAACATTGATAACTGAAGAACAGATAGTAGCAGTTATAGGTGAGTGATCTGAAGAGAGATCGTAGCTTGAATGAACTTCTGTGTACCTGGAGTTTAAGCCTTTCATTATGAAGAAATCCAATAAATCGGGCTTCTTCATTGGGTCAGTTGGCCAGTAAGTCGGAGTGCCCGTGGAAAGAGTACCATAGTTTTGTTGCACAATAACTTCATACAGTTTTCTTCCTTTTGGATTAATCAGTCTTGATCCCCAAAATGTGTGTTTACTGTTAAAATCTCCACCAACTATAAACTTATTTCCAAGAGATTCAAAGAATTCAGAAAATTGTATATTACTGATTGTATGACGTGGAGGACAATATACGGCAGAAATTGTTATTGCAAAAGATGACGTTTGTACTTTGATGGATGTTGCTTGCAAGTAATCTTTATTATATTTTTCAAGTTCATAGTGAGATATATTAGATTTTATTAATACAGCTGTACCCCCGTGAGCTGTGCCATCTGGATGATTAGTATGATATACACGATAATTAGGAATGAATAAGTTTGAATAATTAGTGAAATGAGTTTCACTTACCAGAAAAACATCTATTTTGTTTTCAATGAGGTATAATACTATTTCGTGTTTATGCTGCATAAGCCCGTTGGAGTTCCATAGTCCTACTCGTAAAAATTTAACCATACAGCTATTTAGTTTTGTTGATATTGATGAGGGTAGATAACATATTAATAATCATAGTATTATGTTGCATAAGTTGTTGAAACATATTTTAAATTCAGTGAAGAATTGAGAAAATTCATTATTTGCATAGTTACTATTTTGTATATTTGAGTTTTCGCTTCTATTGGATTTGATGGCTTGAGAGTATGACATGTGCTCCGTGTTTGTTAGTCTACCAAATCGTTGAGGAGTGGCAGCAGTTTTGATGTTTATAGGAGAATTGTGTGATTGTTTTGACCCGTTTTTGTTGTTGAAATCATTTTTAGATTTAGTTTGTAATAAATTCTTATAGGCAGAACAACCTTTGTAGTTTGCTGTGTGAGCTTCTTCACAGTTCACACAAAAAGCTGGGGATTCTTTTGATTTCGTACATCGTTTACTGTCATGTGGCAGTCCACATTTTACACAAATAAATGGACGATTGCAATACGTTTTTGTATGACCGTACATTTGGCATTTTGTGCACTGTGATATCACTGATGGTTTAAACGGAGTCTCAAAATGTATAATTTGGTTAAGTATCTTATTTATCTTAAAGATTTCTGAATTGTTTTTATTTGGTTCAAGATCAATGTAAAACATATTAAGAGGGGTCTTTTGCCTATAGCGTAATATATTTGTAATGTTCCTGACCTTATGCCCTTTGGTTTCAATTTCATTTTTCAATTCAGAAATATCTGTTGAATGGTGGATATACTTCAACACAACTCTATATGCCCTTTCAGTACTGACCTGGTATGTATGGAAAACTGCTTTCGTACTAGGTAGGAATTTTACTAGCTTTCTGTAGTCTTCAATATTTGAAACATTACATTTTATGTTATTGTTTGATAAAGTTTTTGTTGTATAATTTTTATTGCCTAAGAAATTATCGATAGTACTAGTCATACCTTTATAATCTGTAACTCCGTATATAATAATAGGAGGCGGAATAATTTTTTTGATTGGTGTAGGACATTCTGGCTGAGCCTTCGGTTCCTCATTTGTTAATACTTCAAATCTGTTATTTAATTTAATCGGTTCGTCATTTTGGCGCTTTGGTCGTTTTCTTTTCGGGCTAGTAACAACTTGCCAAGGAGCAGAATTCCAAGAAGTAGACGCAGTTTGAGAATCTATATTATCCATGATCATAGGCTCATTGCTTGTCGATGGAATTTGATAATTACTATCCAATAGAATAGACGGTTTCATTTTACTTGCATCTGTGGTTTCAGTTTGATGGTTATTCGTTTTATTAAGTTTAATTTGTTCCGTGATGTATTGAGAACATGTTTGTGAATCATCATAGAGTATTCTATTCACATTTACGATGGGGATATCTGCAAAACCGTCCATCGTATCCCCCGAAGGGTGACACTAATTTGTCATTAAAATGACACTTCAATTTTGTGATTTACTTTGACGTTTGGCGTATTATATTTAATTTTGTATAGGATAAATATATAATTAAATATATAATTTATCAATGATTTTCACTAATTTAGTTAGTTTATTGGCTTAATTTTGTAATTGATTATATCAATATACGTAGTATTTACTTTTATTCAAAAATTTTTAACTTTATTGCTTAGAGAACTACTTTGAACTCGTTTTTTGAAATCTGTCATTTGTCACATCATTTGGTCTAAATTTGCTGAAGCCAAAAAATACATATTTCTGAATTAGTTAAGCATGTGATGCTAAATAAGATTAGATATTATTTCATATTTATATGCTATTATAACTTAAAATATTATTTTTTTTGAATGCCATAACATGCTCTGTATTTTTAAAGCTTCATCAGTACATTGTTTTAGATTTAATTTATTGGATCAAAATACTTTGGATACATTGAGATTTGTATTAAAAATATAAAATATATATATAAAAATATTATCTTTGTTATTCATCTTAATTAATAGACTTTCTAAACTTATTTTTCCATTTTCTTTGGAATCTTTTTTCACTAATATGAAGTGACTAATAAAAGTAAATTTTGTGGGATTCAATCAATTTGGCTATTTTTTGAAGCAGGGTTGAAGAAAGGCATTTTATATAAATCTAGACTAAGTATATACATTTATTTCGTGAAAATTAAGATTCTAAATATGATTATTACAAACAAATGCTATCTCCAAATAATAACACTTACGGGACGGCACCGATTTCAAAACAATCTACTGAACTGGCTGTAAACTTGATTTCATTGTGTATGTTATGCAATTTGTCTGACAAAAATTTGTGGTCATTGAAGGACATACATTTATAATATTAATTTATTTTTGATCATTTTATGGAGAATGGTAACGTTCAAAACAATTTTTAAAATGCATAGCTGGTTGATTTTGACATGATTTACAATAAAATGTTGTTCGTCGCCTTTCTCCTGGTAGATTTCAGTCAGAACAGACAATACAATCCCTTTTTCTTTCTCTCGCATTTAGAATATGCCACTGATTAGTCAGTATATTTGTTCATTTTTGTGCTGCCATAATGGTTTGTTTTTTCTATTATATTGTAATTTATTTGTAAAATATAAAGTAAATTAATTTATTGGATGTCTTATATTGCTTGGTATTTGTAGTCGGGGTGTTTGTTGATGTATGTCAAACTCGATTATTGAAGGAGAATCGGCACATTCGCTAATGACTTTCCGCTCTTCATTTAATTTGTTCAACTTCTTCTTCCTTTTGTTGGTTGGATAATATCATCATCACATTCATCACTACATTCATCATTACATCGTAAAATTTGTCTGTTTGAATGTCTGTTTGAAACTCATCTTCACTACTGCTTAATTCACTAAATTTACCAGTCGTTTTGCCATATTTGAAAGCGCCCGGTTGTTTTAAATATTAAAAAAAAGACTATATAGCAAAGAACAAGGCTAAAAATACTACTAAAATAACTTGAAATTATTTTAAAAATACAACACTGTTTATCACTGCTATATGTAATTTATTCAACTTTTCGATGCAAACTGAGTCATTGTTTATAAAATAGCATGTGCGTCGCAGAGTATGTTTGTCCACTCAG
Source organism: Ctenocephalides felis (assembly GCF_003426905.1). Taxonomy (NCBI): domain Eukaryota; kingdom Metazoa; phylum Arthropoda; class Insecta; order Siphonaptera; family Pulicidae; genus Ctenocephalides; species Ctenocephalides felis. The sequence continues at coordinate 15,216 of NW_020539384.1, forward strand.
GTGGACAGCCGTCCCCAAAGAGTTAAAATTGAATCCTCCAGATATAGATAATAAAAAATCATTTAACCATTGTTCACATTGTCTGTATTTTGACCAAAAAGATAATTTTATTTAGATTATTCGTACAATATTTTAATTTAATCTATATTATTGTTATAAAAATTACATCATCAACTACCTATTCAGAACAAATATATACTGCTAAATATATATAAAATTAATTGATTAAAAATACAAGGCATTAGAATTTATTTTCAATATACATGAATTTTTTACAAAACATAATATATATTTTCTTGCACAAAATTGAATTTCACTATTTTATTTGATTTTGTTGCAAGCAATGCTAAATTGAAACAAATAACACTAGCAAATTTATATTAATATTTAAAAAAACATTTGCGTCTCTACTTCGCAATGGGATATAGCAAGACTTGTGATAATTATTAATTAATCAAAAAGAAACAACATTGACCATATCAATATAATGTCAAAGGTTTTAGTCTTTTACAGAAAAGGTGATGGAATATAATTGAATTTGTACACTTACATTTGTTACACTTTGACACTTTATATTTTTAGTTTAACGAATAATTTAGGTTTAATGTAAATTTTTGAAATACGAAAAAAAGTATTATTTTCTTACAAAATTGATTTAGCGATGGAAAACAGTATAAATGGTAATAAAATTGCGATGCTTATAGAAGTCGATCTGTTGTTACATAAATCCTTTTTGCATGTTGTGCAATTAATATTAGAATATCCTATTTGTTCCATATTGTTCTTTATTGCATCGCAATCCGCACCATCGACATGGACATCACAAGAACGTATTATATTCGTGGTTTTCTGACCATCTAAAGCTAAAAAAAAATTGGAAAAATTTACTCATAAGTAGGTAATAATAGTTCCAAATGTTAAGCCTAACTTTACTATTGTGTGACATGAGTTAGTTTGAACAAGCAAAAGTAAGAATAATGAGTTTTAAATAGTTTCCGGTGCTTGGTGCCGTCCGGCGTTACGGGACTTTTTCCTACATTTTGTGGGATTCAATTAATTTGGCTATTTTTTTAAATAAGGTTGGCATTTTAGGGCATTTTATATAAATCTAGACTAAATACATAGATACATACTTATATAAATCATAAATAATTTTATTTCGCGAAAATTAAGATTCTAAATATGATTATTACAAAAAATATAAAATATCTCAAAATATTAAAATGGAATCCTCCAGGTATAGATAATAAAAAATCATTTAACCATTGTTCACATAGTCTATTACTTACATCGTATATTATTTTTCAAAATGCTTGTAGCAAAATTAGTTTTTCTTAGAAATTATTAGGAATTTTTTTAACACCAAAGTACCGTAGTCTTAATACATTATTTAGAACATATCGCCTAATTACAGTCTTAAAAATATTGATTATTTAGTTATTTAATTCGATTATTCGGAAAGTATTAATCCATTATATGCTTTGAGAGTATAATATAAGCTTGTTGTATGTTGAATTGAAAATTCGTTCATATTACTGCCGGTAATCATTTTCTAGTAAAAATATTAATCCTAAGTAGAGATGGATAACTCACTCCGGAGTTATCACTCCGATACAACTCCTCCCTCGGAGTGAATCCGAGTGGAGTTGTCTCACAGGATTTGTCATATCCGACTTCTCTAAACTAGTACTAAATCTGGTAACATGTTCAGATATTTGCTTGAGATTTTTTACTAATACAAAGATTTGGGTTTTTTCTCGTCTCACAGCCAGTTTTAGGTCTTTGCAGGTATATAATGTCTCAAAATAATGCTATTTTATATTCTATATTCTGCATACGATAATGTTTGTCCGTAAATAAGCTCATTCAATGGTATACAACCAGTTAAAAAATATGTAGTATTATATTGTAATTTTTACACAATTATTATTTTATAATTGTGTAAAAGTAATAGTATGCTAATCAAACTACCTGATGTATAATTAATTCTCGAAAAGGAAATAATAAAAGAATGCCATGTATTATTATTTTGTGAAAAATATTATACACAAAGATTTGTTCTTATTTCATGTATAAGGTTCACTGCATTATTTTCATATAAAAATAAATATATTCAAAGAATTCTATATTTTCTCTTCAAAACTAATTACAAAATTGATTTTGATTCCCAAGTTTTTTGTCAATTTGAGATTTGTATGCATATTGAAATACATAAAATTTGTAAACTATTTCCAAAGTCTTAATGAATCCTTAGATATGTTAACAACACACTAGAGAATACATTTGTGTAAAGTATTTTGCTTCAAAGTTGCCGGATTTGTGGAGTTGTTAGGTGGATATAACTCCTCTCTGAAGCGGAGTAAAATCCTAACCGATCCGGCATCGGATATGATAAGCCCATCTCAAATCCTAAGTGTTTCCACAAATATATAGATTTTTTTCTAAATATACCTCGAATTAATTTGAAAATAGATCTAAATATTGCCTTTTACTCAAAACTTTCCAGATATTTGGGTTTCAATTACTGGTAATTTACTGTACGTTAACGTTTTCTAACTTCTTGTATCGTAATCGTCCAAAAATTGAAATTCGAACCTTTTGCATGTCTTCACGTTTTGAAGATTTTTTAACATTTTGGCATACCTTAGAAAAGGTGTGTATATGTGTATATTTGTGTGTCCGCAAATTTTCATCCACGATTTCCGGAGCATCGAATTCGAATAATTCAAAAAACATTCGATTCCTATTATTAGGGAGATGTGCGGATTAGTTTTTGGCGAAAATAGGTCCAGTTGTTTCGGAGATACGGAGCAAAGAGTGCAGAAAATAGAAATCAAGTTTTTGAGATAACGAAACATTAAATTTATGTAATGAAGAGAAGAAGTGGTGATTAGTTTTTGGCCAAGGCAGGTCCAGCCGTTTTGTAGAAACGGGCTAAACGTGCAAAAAATGGCAGTTTGTGAGAGAACTGAGCATTCGATTTGAATAATTAAGAAAAACTTTCCTTTTGTGTTTAATGAAACGATTAATTTTGGCCAAAATTTATTTTCATTTCAATTTTTTTTTAATTTTCAAAAAAATTATTTTCTGTGTATCGAAAACATATTGAATTTTTAATTTTAATTCCAACAAAAGTTTTAAAGCTCGCTTATATAATTTAAATAAATAATATTAAATTTGCAATTCAGATTATATCATTCTTATAAATATTAGACAATGTCCATCAGTTAAAATCTGATTGATTAAGTTTTGATCATTTACTTTTCATGTAAAGATATATAAACGTCATAGTCCAATTCATAAACTCATATTTTGTCTATAAAATACGAAAAATAAGTGCTAAAGTATTGATAATAATCTATTTGAAAAAAATCAGTATTTCTTGAATGTTTTATTACGGTACGGAAAGTTTCAGTAATTTGCTTTAAGATACGATGCCATACACGTTAGTATATGAATGAACAAATTCAATAAAAGTTAACCACAATAACTGAAAAATGTCCATGTCAGTTACACCAAAGCTCTAGCATGCACTTAAAAGCTCATAATTTCCAAAGAACAAGAGATTTTTTTTCTAAGGACGGTTATTTTTTTTCAGGACGGTTATGGTCAATACTATCACCCTGTTTCGAATTGGCGTTGTCTGAAACCCCTGTATATCATGAAATAGTCAAAAATTGCTGGCGATTTGGTGACATACCAATGATTCTGACTGGTATTCCGTTTGACTTCAAACGATTGCAATTTCCAGTTCGCCTTGCGTTCGCAATAACAAGTCGCAAGGTCAATCGCTTAGTGTTTGCGGGATAAATTTCTAATAGATTATTTAGAAAATCATTGTTTTTCACATGGCGAGTTATACGTTGCCTGTTCACAAGTTGGAAAACCGTCCGCTTTGTTTGTGTTAACGTCAGACCAAAAAACAAAAAATGTGGTTTACCAAAAGAGCACTTCAATGAAACGGATAATTTGCGGATTCACTTTCATTTACTTAGAGAAGTTCAACTAAAAAACACTTCATTTTTCAAAATCAAATTTTTCCTTTTCAAATATAAAAGAAACAAAAAATTTCTTCATCTTTCTCACGAAACCATCTGGTGGCGAACGGAGTTCGTCGGGTTTTGTTAGTAGCTATATATAATATAATTGCATTTATAATTACTTACGGTTTGTACTGGTCAAAATCAATTTGAACATTGAAATTGTAGGTTGGTGCTCCTGAGCGTCAAGTTTGAATAAAATTTGGTGGTAAAAATGCCTTTAAGGAACTATTATTTTCATAGGATCGTTGCGAAAGTAAGTCGCAATCCAAAATCGGAATGTCCTTCTTGGAAGTTAATTTTGCCGTGCAGGCGCGGTTGGTATTTAGATCGCATGAATAACATTTTAGGGATGTCCCTAGAATAACATATTAGTATCAGTTAATTGCATTTTTTGATGTAAGAAAAAACAATTTTGAGGCTGTGGCGATACAATTCGAAATAAATACAGTCGAGAAATATTATAAATAATGCAAAATAAAAAATACAGTCTATTCCAGAACAACAATATTTTAGATATATTTTTTTTATTGATTTTGGATTATATTTAAAATCTTGGAAGACAACATCAAACAAAGGAGAAAAAATTAGACAAATTTTATGTTGTTGTAAATGTTTTATGTATATATTCATATAATATAATTAATATATTATAATTATTGCACTTACCTAAATCCAAAATACTTAAAAAAATTAATAAAAAGCATCGTGTCCACATATATATAGCTTATTCACCCCACGAAATTGAAAATATTATGGCCTTTGAAAAGGCATCAATATTGTTAGAATTAAAGTTAAAATTTAAATTTTCTTGTAAAATTGAATCGATAGAAAATCATATTCTAGAATTAAAATTTTCCGTGATTTTAAAACAAAATATATTTGTCACATGCTTTGATCTAAATTGAGATCTTGAAATATATTTTATTTCTGAAGGACAATGTACTATATTTCTATCTATATGTCCTAAAAATTAGTTAGCATGTCCCTCCTCAGGTGGCAAAGGTTTTGAATAATATTATATTCTAATATATATGAATGATATTTATTCTAATATTGTCTAGGACTCTGAAATCTTCGATTAGTTTTAGTATTGAGAAAACAGCAATAGTAAAATTAAAGAAATTTACCGAAAAATTAAAGAAATGTATTTTTTTTGTTTGTCGCTACTCAAACACA
>NW_020539385.1:0-16677 GCF_003426905.1 Ctenocephalides felis
ATAGAATTTCTTCTGAACCGAATTTTCTATTAATACGCCCTACCGAAACAGTTAATTATTCCGAAATCTGACAAGTATTAAACAAGATGTCCCTGATGACCAGGAAAATACGACAATACAAAATAAACTAGTTGGTATTGATATTTTGCCTTGATGCAAGTTACATGAACTTTCCATATGTGTAAATAATCGACTTAATTAATAAAAAACTAGTGTATGCATGGCATCGCGCCTTAAGGCAATTGCTGGAACTTTCCGTACCGTAACAAAATGTTCGAGAAATTTCAAATATTTCAAATAGATTATTATAATATTGTAACATTGTCTAATATTATAAAAATTATAAACTGAATTGCAAAGTAGAAATTATTTGTGAAAAGTATATTAGAATTTTAGTCAGAATTAAAAATAAAATCTGAATTATTTTCGACATACAAAAATTTTTTTTTTTTGAAAAAAAAATTCAAACAAATTTTTTTTCCAAAATCAATTATTTTGTTAAAACAAACAGAAAGTTCTTTGAATCATTTAAATCGGACGATAAGTTTTCTCAAAAACTGCCATTTTTGCACATTTGGGCCTGCCTTTGCCAAAAACTAATTTTTGCTCAAAAACTCGATTTTTCTATTTTCTGCACTCTTTGCACTTTATCTTCGTAACTGCTGGACGTGCCTTTGCCAAAAACTGATCAGAATGCTTTTTGAACCATTCAAATCGCTTGATCCGTGCGCCCGAAAACGTGAAAGAAAAAATTGCGGACAGGCAAAACACACACACATACGCACACATCAAATTTTTCTGAAGTATGCCAAAATGTTCAGAAACCTTCAAAACGTCGAGAAATGCAGAAATTTTCAATTTCGATTTTTGAACGATTACAATAACTTACCCAACGGGAACTTTATGAGTGACTAAAAGTATTCCGAGTCGATTTATTACAAATAATTGAAAACGAACAAACTCGGAGTATTTTCTAACAGCAAATTTTCTAAAATAATTTTTTTTTATAATTGAACCAGTTTCCGCAAGACTTTAATGGCTTAGTATGTTCATTAAGACCAAGTACTATATTGTTATACCAAGTAAATCGTCTAATTTTAATTTTAACAAACGTCAACTCATTTACTCAAACTTTAATAAATTTTTGAAATTAATTTACATGTCTTAAGGCTGTAATATTTCAGTAAATTCTATAGGACCATAATATATATCGCAGCAAAAAGTTCCATAAAAATCGCCTTTTTTTTCAATAGTTAATTACAAGAAAACGGCTCGATAGATTTTCTCATAAAACTAATCAGTATCAATCCCAACTAGTATCTTTCGAACAGTTTTTGATTTTTTAAAATTGATTCGGTAGTATGAGCTTAAATGTAGACGAAAAGTTTAACACATTTTTCCAAATTACAAAGGAACGGCTCGGCAGATTGTCGCACAAAACTGACAAACGATAGTCCATATTGAGATACATCAAATGGCTTTCGAACAGATTTTAAATTTTAAAAATCGATTCAGAAATGCGGGATAAAACGTGGACGAAAAAATTTTTGCGATTCACAAAGAAACAGCTCCGCCGATCGTCGCACAAAACTTAGAAATGCTAGTCCTCGTCGAGATACATCGAATGGCTTTTAAATTTTGGAAATCGGTCCAGCCGTTTTTGTGAGAACGTCGATTGACGGCAATACATCTGTTCACATACACGCACACACACATACTTTTTTCAGTAGGGTAAATTATTGTAATCGTCCAAAAATCAAAATTTAAAATTTTTACATTTCTTTACGTTTTAAAGGTTTCTGATCAATTTGGCATACCTCAATAAAATGGATGTGTGTGTATGGATACCATTTTTCCTCCACGTTTTTGGACGCACAAATCGACCGATTTGAAAGTTTCAAAAAACATTCGATTCCTATTGATAGGGCAATGTGCTGATTAGTTTTTGACAAAGGCAGGTCCAGCCGTTTCGGAGATACGGAGCAATGAGTGCAGAAAATATAAATCGAGCTTTTGAGAGAACGGAACATCCAATTTAAATGATCTAAAAACATTCAAGTCGTAATGACGGGGAAAAGTGGTGATTAGATTTTCGCAAAGGCAGGTCTAGCCTTAGAAGATACCGAGCTAAATGTGCAGAAAAGGCAGTTTTTGAGAGAACTAAGCCCTCAATTTGAATGATTCAAAAAACTTTCTGCTTGTTTCAACAAAATAATTGCTTTTGGAAAAATAATTTTGTTCCTATTTTCTTTTCAATTTTTGTTCATGTTTTTTTTTTTGTATATCGAAAATAATTCAGATTTTAATTTTAATTCTGTTCTAGTACACTTTCAGGCATTTGTCAAACTAGTAGCATATGCGGATGAAGTAGCCTCTATAGTTGTTTCCAAACAAATTAATGAGATCGTAAGTCTATTCAGTAAAATTAATCGCTGGATGGGAACAATGAACTTCGAACAACAAAATTAAACAATTGAATTAGCACAACAAAAATGTGAAGCTGTTCTCATCACGAGTAGAAAAACAGTAAAGACCATCAAGCTGAAGATAGCAAATCTAGAGATCACGTCAAAACCTCACATCTGTTACCTTTGATGTAATGCTTGATGCTCGATTGAATTTCAATCAACAGGTGGAACACGTTAGTGCTAAGGCGTCAGTAGTTAGAACGAGACCTTCTCGACTGATGGCTAATGTTGGAGGCCCAAAACAAAGCAGAATGATATTACTATCATCAGTGGTTATTTCGGTACTAACATATGGTATTTCCATATGCACTGTTTCTCTCAAAACTCAAAAATCGCGGAGAATGGCAGGACCTATATATCGCCTGAGTGCTTTAAGGGTTGCTTGCGCATTTCGCACGATATCGGAGGAAGCAGCGTCATTTCAGGAACTCTGCCTCTCTTAGTCTTAGCAGAGGAAAGACGGATAATTTACCAACGAAGACATCAACAACTGTGTTCTGAAAAGTTGAAAATAAAAAACCGCAGAACAGCATCGACCGATGGCAGCAACTGTGGGATGACGCCGTGAAGGGTAGATGAACGCATCCTTTTATTGCAAACATCAAGGTCTGGCTAAGTTGCAAGCATGGAGAAGTTAATTATTACACTACGCAAGTGCTATCTGGGCACGGCTACACCGCTTCAAGCACGATAGCTCGCCGAATTGCCAATATTGTTTGGGCAAAATTGAAGATGACGAGCACGTGTTCTTCGTGTGCCCGCGATTTAGTGTTCTAACCCTTCTACCGGTCGGTGTAGAAGAGATATTGAGGCGAAGAATTTCTCCATATACTGTTGTAGAAGTGATGCTGACGACTGAGGATGCTCGGAACACCATAGACAGATTTGCGATAGAAGTGCGTGAATTGACCTTCGATCTATGGAAAGAGAACTAGCCAATAAGACTTCGGTCATTCAAAAGATAAATATGAGGTAAGTGCAAAAATTATAACATTCTAGATCCTCCACCTACAAAGTTATGCCTAACGGCGGATCCCGTGAACACCAGTGGCAAGGGCAAATCTTAGTTTTTAGTCGGCATTATATCCAGGCGGTATTGAACCCGATATACTCAGATAAAAGACTAGTCTGGGATGCATAAATGCATTTCCTTCGCTTTACAAAAAGATACATAAGTACACATACATATACATTCATTTAATCTAAGTGATGCCAGAATGTTCAGGGGACCTTAACAAAGGTATGCAAAAAATGTTTTTTTTTCGATTTTTTTGCGATTAATATAACTTACCATACGGGAAGTTAATTATTCCGGAATCTGTTTCTGTGAAATATTTAGGAATCCGCTTGGATAGCAAATTAAACTGGATTACTCATAGCCATACAAAGCGAAGGGAAAGAAAAATGAAATCACTGTTCTGGCTAATTAATGGCAAATCTAAATTATCTATCCATTATTATTTTTTTTTTTTTTATTTATATGGCTTCAACCTTATGGTTATATAGCACACTACATTTATAATATTAATTATAATTAAATATATATCTACACTTAACTATATGCATATCGATACATATATATATATACTAGCAAACCCGACGAACTCCGTTTCGTCACCAGATGGTTTCGTGAGAAAGATGAAGAAATTTTTTGTTTGTTTTATATTTGAAAAGGAAAAATTGGATTTTATTATACAACAGTAATGAATTGATTTCGATTACAAAAATGAAGTGTTTTTTAGTTGAACTTCTCTAAGTAAATGAAAGTGAATCCGCAAATTATCCGTTTCATTGAAGTGCTCTTTGGTAAACCACATTTTATTGTTTTTTGGTCTGACGTTAACACAAACAACGCGGATGGTTTTCCAACTCGTGAACAGGCAACGTATAACTGCCCATGTGAAAAACAATGATTTTCTAAATAATCTATTTGAAATTTATCCCGCAAACACTAAGCAATTGGCCTTGCGACTTGTTATTGCGAACGCAAGGCGAACTGGAAATTGCAATCGTTTGAAGTCAAACGGAAGACCAGTCAGAATCATTGGTATGTCACCAAATCGCCAGCAATTTTTGATTGAATGGTGAAATTCAGTGCGTGCACATCATTATTCTTTGCGCAAGAATTGCTCGTTGACTTAACCAAGCATAATTCTGATAATTCTCACTAATGTCATTACTCGAATTTTTAACTACGGTGCGTGAAGTTCCAGCAGCTTGCATTAAGGGACGATGCCCTGCACAACTAATTTTCTTAACTATAAACCTTGCGGAGCCCGAAATTTTTCCAACGAATGCAAAATTGTCGAAATCGGTTCGTGCGTTCTGGAGTTATTTCGTCAGGAAGGAAAACCCGACTTATTTTTATATATATAGAAGATAATCTATTTGCAATGATTTAAAACAATTATTGACTATTTTTATTACTCGAATTTTTAATTACGGTGCGTGAAGTTCCAGCAATTTGCATTAGGGCACGATGTCATGCACCACCCGACTTATTTATATATATATATATATATATATATATATATATTGTTGTGCACCCTTGAACTAACAACAATTATGTTGAGATCCCAACACTGGTACCAAATGTTGTGGATTCGCCGTTGCCAACAATTATGTTGCGTCACGCCAACGATGTCAACATTTATAATTAGGTTCTTCTGCTGCTAACAATTAAGCTTTTATCACTGTGGAAATATTTAATTAAACATTTGAAGACGTTTATTAACTTTATTTACTTCATTATTCGGTTACACTTGATTACAACTTAATACACAATTAATATATTGGAATGAAGACTGATGTGAACTGTTTGGATAGTAAGCTATGAATGAACCGTTAACTTCGTAATCTCAGGGATTTTATAATCTCTGGTGATGACGTAACCTTCCTTCCTGAGTGTTCGCTAGGAATGATTCATTCTTGCTTATTTGTCGTCGGAGAAACCGTTACAGGCTTGCATACAATGTTGCAAGCTTATCTCTGATATCTATGAGCTGTGAGTCAACAACGTATATATTGCGTCTTTCATATTTGACTGTTATATAGAATTTATAATATTATTTATAATTACTACAAAGGGATGGATAGCCTTAACAATATATATACATGCACACATATATATATATATATATATATATATACATACACATACATACATATACACACAGATATCAATAAAGTGAAACTTAAATTTTTATTTTGCATTTACTAATAAAGTCCATAACGATTCTATATATTTGCATATTATTTGAAGCGACTAATATGAATGTATTTTTGGAAATGATATCCCCCTTTCACTCAGACATTTGTATAGATTATTACGATGTTCATTATGGTGATGGCATTGCCAAAATAAGTGATCAATTGTTTCAGCAGCTCCACATGTGCATTTGCTATTATCTACGATCCGAAACCGGTATAACTCATCCTTGCAGAATGTATGATTGAATCGCATTCTACAAAATATTGAAATCAATTTTCTATCGATGTCTAATCTTTTATTAAACCATGTATTAAGTTTCGGAGATGGATTAATTGCAGCATACTGCCTTCCCTTTATTTTTGATAAGGTTTTAAACTCCTCTTGCCAAGTTTTAATAGTTTGTGATTTTATCCAATAAAATAGATCAGTACATGGAACTGTATAAGGGTCCACGTCCAAATCCTATGCCTCTTTCGCAAGATTATCGACTATGTCGTTACCAAATATGTTGGAGTGACCTTTTACCCATAATAATTTAATTGAAAATTTATCTCTAGTTTTTTGTTTTATAATTTCTGTAGTTTTTAAGATAAGTTTATTTGATTTAATATTTGGCTTGTTGATAGATTTTAATGCTGCTTTGCTGTCCGAAAGAATAATCACTTTATTGATGTTATTTTGCTTGATATACTCTAATGCTAAATAAATTGCTAACACTTCTGCAGTGAAAATTGATGCAATGTCCGGCAACCTCACTTTTCTTTTATAATTAAACTTGGGGATGTAAATAGCACAACCTGTTTTTCCTTGCCCCCGTAACCCATCTGTATAGATTTGTATGTTTTCTGGCCATTTTTCATTTATGTATGTCTCCAATTTTCTTTTTCTGATGCCAATGTTTATTATATTCGGTTCAATTGGAAACAATGAAAATATTTTATAGGGTTTCTCAAACTGAATTATCCAAGGAAAGTCAAAAAGTGGTATGAACTTATTTATAGTTATATATTCATCATACTTTTTGAACAAATAAAAACTTGATAATAATGCTGGAGTGTTTTTCTTGATCCAAAATTTTTTGGTAATATGGTGATATGATAATACTTTTGACTTGGAATTTCTTCGAATGCAGAAATAAATTTTTTAGTAAGATATTTGTTTGATAGCATTTGGATTCTCAGATGAAAAGTTATTTCACCTGCTTCTGCTAGTAGGCTATTAGTAGGAGTTGATTTTAGAGCTCCTAGGCTCAATCTAAGTGCTGAATATTGCAAACTATTTAATTTTTGCATTTCAGAAGAGTTTATAGTGCCGTAAATGAAACATCCATAGTCTAGTTGAAATCTTATTAAACACTTATATATCATCAAGCATGATTCTGGGTGAGCTGCCCAACTGGCATTAGCTAGTTTTCTCATAATGTTTAACCCTTTTCACTCCTTTTACATAATTCTTGAATGTGCTTTTTGAAGTTGATTTTGTTATCCAAATAAACACCGAGTATTTTTACGCATTTTTTAATGGGAAAGTCTAGACTGCCCAACCTAATTTGGTCTTGCTGGTATGACTTGTTGTGTCTGGTGAATATGGTTATTGAACTTTTACTTGAGGACATACTTAGATTGTTTTTATTAGGCCAATTTTGTAGTTTCTTTATTGCGCCATTAGCCTCCTTCATGCATATCTCAATTGATGGTTTTGCGACATATATAAACAGATTATCCGCATACTGTAAGATTTTGATATAGTTTGATTTTATTATTTTGATCAAATCGGAGGTATAAATGTTGAAGAGTAGTGGGCTAAGTATTGACCCTTGGAGAATTCCCGTATTTGTTGTTCTTGGCTCTATAAATCCATCCTTAGTTTTGATATAAATTCTTTTTTGTGAAATAAGATTCATAACGCAATTAATTATCAGTTTTGGAATTTTAAACTTTCGCATTTTATTTTAAAGGTACTGGTATAAATAGGATTTATTATTGGAATTTGAGATATGAATATCGTTTGAGATAATGCTTATAATATCCATCGTGCTTTTACCTTTTCTAAATCCAATTTGTAATGAACTTAATAGATTTTGGTTTACGATAAAACATTCCAGTCTTGATTTAAGTATTTTCTCAAATGATTTTGTCAAGCATGACGTTAATGCTATCGACCTGTATGAATTGACGTCGAATGGAGATTTCATCTCATTGAACAGATTCAGAATGATTTTTTTAAATTCCTTGGGGGATTTAGAAATCATAGAGTAATGATGTTATCCATTCCTGGCGCGGAATCTTTCTTGTTTCTCAAAACATTATCAAGTTCTTCGGTATTTATTGGGCCATTTATTGCTTCCGCATTAATATTTCGATTTGGGAAACTATCATTATTGTAGTGACGAATGCAACTTCTAACATAATCCGACGTATAGTTCTTTAAAATATTATATCCAAAATCCTGCGATATTTGATTATAAAAATTTACTTTAGATTTTCTGTTTTAGAATATATTGATTTTTTTCATAGTTGTGTAATAGGCATGGTATTATTCAAAGAGTTAGTAAAGTCTATCGATTTTCTTTTCTTTTTGTTGCCAAGTATTATTTTTATCTCTGCATTAATTTTTGACACTAATATCTGTTTTCTCATTTTCTTTAGAGCAAACTCCTGTTGTGTTTTCTACTTGAGAACTTACTTTACCCAAACTTTCGATTATCATTTCTAATCTTGTTTTTATGTCCGACATATTAACATCCTTGCTTATATCTATATACCATATCTTTTGTCTTCCAGTTTTTTAATTATGTTTTCAATGTCGCTCCTCAATTGAGTCCTTCGCGCTGCTGAGATTTCTTTATCCTTATTGCTTTGTGTTCTTCTGTGAGACTTAATCACGTCAGTTCCATCTACCCTGTATTCACTTCTTCGAAGCTCATAATTTGCTTTATAAGAATTTCTTCTATCAATTCTGCCTAAGATATTTGTTGGTTTATTCATTCTCATTAGGATTTCTCTGTCATAAACCTGTTCTTTTTCTATTAAATTTGTTAATATTTCATATCTATTAGCATTTGATTTATCTGAATTGCTTCTCATATTACTATCAAGCCCTGGAAAGTTGTTTTGATAGGATTTTATTGATTATAGGTTCTAACTGCTTTGGCATATCCGTTGTTATGAATATTTTTTTTAGTTTCTTCGTAAGAATTTTGCATTGCCATGATTTCTTGTTTTTGAGAATTTTTTTGTTCCTCAGATATACCTCGCATGTTTTGCTGTCTGCTTGATGGTTTTCATAACATAGGCAGCAAGTTTCCTCGTCATTTCTGCGTGCGTTTATGTTATGTTCCTCTGCACATGTTTTACACCTTTCCTTGCTTCTGCATTGTATTTTTATATGTCCAGATCTCCAACATTTGTGGCACGGTATTAATCTTTGTATATATGGCATAACCCGACAACTTATTGAATGGATAAACACTCTTTCTGGTAACATATTGCCTCTAAATAAAATTTTTACTCTCTGCGAATTAGGTTTCATTGATTCATTATTTTTACTTTTTAAGCATTTAATGCTTATGACTTCGCTATCGCACCTAATACAATTAAAAATTTCTTCTTCTTCTAGATCTGAATCTATATCGAAGATGATTCCGGTTCTTACTAGTTTGTATCTAGGAATGAATGCCTTAATATTAAAAATATCCAGCAGATTTTCTCTGATGACTTTGTTTGCTCTCTTATTATTATTAAATGTTATTTTTATTTTGTTTTTGCCAATGGCGCTCATATTTTCTATATCTATACTAATATTTATTAAATTTCTGTGAAATATTCCTCCCACGGCCATCTGGTGTGGTCTACCGATATTTTTATCTTTGCTTTCAGCATGAATAATGAATGGACCTTCATCTGTTTCTAAATAGTATTTAATTTCTTTAATATTTTCGCATACTATTGCTGTATCCTTATCTTTTAACCACATATTATACCAACTTGTTTTGATTCCACTGTTTTCGTTTGATATTACACTACTTTGCTCTGAATTTGCTACTGATATTATATCTGTTTTTTTTTAGCACTTTCCGCACATTTACGCACTGTGACTCACTCACATTATCAATGTCGATATCTATATCAGATATCGGCGATAAGGGTCTGCCGGCGGCTCGGTATCCATAACTGATAAACAAACTATTATTCACAATATTTAAATTTGTACCTTTAGACGATCTTTACTCTTCGGCTGCCGATACTCGAATGATGATCCATTATTAGAAAATGAAATTCTACTTTATAAAACAACAATAAAACCGATCACGACTTATGACGTTGAGTTGTGAGGCTGCGCCAATAAATCAAGAATTTCATCTATCCGAAGATAACAATAAAAATTGTTAAGGTGTATTGCAAATGCACTTTGGTATGTTAGTAACCAAATACTACATAACGATCTGAGAATCGATACTGTCCAGAAGGTAGTGAAACAGAAGCGGAAATCATCACGACAAAATTATCAACCGCAATAACCCTACAATTATTTCCGTACTAGAACCATCAGATATTAGAACATTGAAAAAGAAGAATACATTCGATCTAATGCATTAAAATGGAGTAGCGCACTGGGATGTCCTCCACCATGTCATGTATGTAGATTTTCAGTACTATCAACGGAATTCTAATAACAAGAACAATAGCTAATAGAAATTTCATATTACTTTCTGATTGCTATTCAATTATTGTTATAAAAACCAACAAGAAAATGATGTTAAAAAAAGTTGAAAATTGTAATATTTTTACAAAAGATACACATTATTTTCTCTTACTCCAATTTTCTTACTCAGAGGAGTAATTATTCTAAACTAAAACGGTTAAAGTCAAACGTTCCTTAAGATACCGAAATATGGTACCTTATTTGTTCTCAGCAACTTCATTTCAGAAAGTTTGTTTCAAAGTGGAGAAAACTGCGGTTAATTAAACAATTTTATAATTTTCTAAAATAAATTGTATAAATAAAGTGTAAAAGAAATATTCTATTTTAGGAAGAGAGATTTTTTTATTTCAAATTAAATAATTATAAATAAATTAAATATAATACATGTAATACTTTTATATATAGTAAATATCATAGTAGTACAATTATAATAGTTATATTTGGTATCGATTCAGACTTTACAAATTTAATGAATTTTGGGAGCGGAACGATCGTTTGTTGTTCTGTTGTGCTTGAGTTTGGCTCCACGTTTTATTTGTTCCATTAAAGAATCATGACAGGTAGTTGGATCCGGCTGCAAAAAGAGAGTATTGTAAGTGTATATATATATATATATATATATATATATATATATATATATGACTGATTTCTTGGAGGGTGTAACATCAAGTAAAAAATATAAATAAAGTAAAGATTTTTTAAAACATCTTTATTTTTCCATACGTTTCGACGTAAAATTCTACGTCATCGTCAGTGGTTCTACAATTTAAAAAAAAAATATATATATAATATAAATTATATATATATATATATATATATATTATATTAATAATATATATATATATATATATATATATATATATATTAACAAAGTCTAGTAATCGAGCATAACATCAATAAAAAACATGAATTTCTCTCAAAAATTTATTTTAAATTCATACGTTTCGGCTATAATCGTAGCCTTCATTTCGTTGAAAAATTAGTTAATCTTAGTGTTGCCACTGAATGAAGGCTAGGATTATAGCCAAAACGTATAGATTTAAATTAGATTTTTGAAAAAAAATCATGCTTTTTATTGATGTTATGCCCGATTACTTGACTTTGTTAATACATATATAGTTTTACAAACTATATATTTATTTTGTAAATGACTAAAACACGATTTTTCTTTGATGATGAATTCGATCAGAAAATACATGTAACATGTAAACTTTCGAGATCAATCAATATTTTATTGTCTTATATAACAAGAGATGATTATGTTTCCTAAGCACACTTTTGTTTCTTTTTAATTATGGCTAGATTTCAGGGGACGTCATAGTACTCCCCCCAAAATAAAAAATTGACGGCTATTTGTCAAAAGAAAAGTTAATTTTACGTCATATGTTAAACGTAACTTTCTTTTTTGGAGTCTTCTTAGTTGGTTTCGTTGCTGATGGTATGTGATGTGAATTCGAATCTGATTCACAATCAGTATCTGATTTGTTAATGTAAGCAGGTTTTAATCTTTCTATAGTGAAGTTCTTTTCAGTCTGATTTAGGCGGAGTTTGTAGATCCGGTCAGTAACTCGCTCTAGAATTTAATAAGACTCACTGTAAGGTGGTTCTAGAGGCTTCCCGACATGATCTGCCCTGAGGAATAAATGTGTGTATGTGTCCATATCTTTCAAAATAAACATTTTGCCCTTGTTGGATGAGCAGTAGGTTTTTGTTTTAATGCA
Organism: Ctenocephalides felis; assembly: GCF_003426905.1. Lineage (NCBI taxonomy): Eukaryota > Metazoa > Arthropoda > Insecta > Siphonaptera > Pulicidae > Ctenocephalides > Ctenocephalides felis. Next base: position 12,105 of record NW_020539385.1, read on the forward strand.
CATATGATTCGGCGATGATTATCTAAAAATACTAGTGGATTTGTTGAGTTATCAGATACATTGATAAAATCACCTGGAAGTTCCGTAGACCATTTCTGCTGGTGATGCTTTTATGTCTTCCTTAAATGAGTTTCGTAGACCAAGTAGCACGTAAGGTAGTATCTTAATCCACGGTTCAGTGGAACAGATCAGAGCAGCTTTCAATGTCCTATGCCATCACTCCACGAGTCTATTAGCCTGAGGGTGGTAAGCTGTTGTACGTGTCTTCTTCGCTCCAACTGCCTGAGCCAAAGACTTGAATAGAGCAGACTCAAATTGTGTGCCTTGGTCAGAAGTTATTGTTGTTGGAGTCCCAAATCTTGAAATCCAGCACGTAAATAACGCTTGTGTGACTGTATCAGCTGTGATATCTCTGAGTGGTATAGCTTCTGGCCATCTTGTAAACCTGTCTATAATTGTTAAACAATATGAGAAACCATTAGTATTTGGTAAGTGAATGATATCAATATGGATGAGAGAAAATCTTTCATCTGGTACAGGAATGTGTATAGGATTGAAGCGGTTGTGCTTGTGGACTTTCGACTTTTGACAGGAGATGCATTGGCGAGTCCAAGTAGTAATATCCTTTCCAATTCCAGGCCATACATATCGTTTGCGGACTTCTCTGGAAGTAGTCCTGATGCTTGCATAAGAAATACCATGTATTACATCAAATGCAGTTTTGCGGAGTTTCTGTGGAAGATAGGGTTTAACAAAGTTAGATTCGATATTACAATATATTGGAAAACCATCCAATGTCAATCTGTGGAGTTTCAATGATGTTTCTCCATCAAGTTTTATTTTCAATTCTGACTCCAAATTCCGGTCAATGCTTATCTCAGCTGACAGTTTCGTTGGCATTTCTATTGTATTTATTCTTCTTGGGTGTCTGCTACAATGTTTTCATCACCTTTCACATATACAATTTCAGTGGAGAACTTGGAAATATATTTTAATTGTCGTCTCTGTCTATCTGAAGCCTTTTCAAGTTTTTGCTGAAATGGATATGTGATTGGCTTGTGATCAGTCTTGATTTTAAAATATCTCCCTTTCAGAAGATATTCAAAATGCTTTATTGCAGCAAATATGCCAAGTAGCTTGCGATCATATGTTGAATACTTCTGTTCTGTTGTTGTTAGTTTTCTGAAGTAGAAACCGATGGGTTTCCAGGCACCATTTTCTTCCTGCTCCAGAGTAGCACCAAATGTTGGCTGAAGTATCTGGATATCGAAGTAGTGCTGTATTTAGACATGTCATCAAAAGCCTTAAGAGATTCTGGGTTCCAGACAATTGGAGTTTTGTCCTTCTTCACTGAACTTCGTAGATAATTGTTTAAGGGTGATTGTATTCTTGCTGCCTTTGGTACTGACTTCCTGTAGTAATTCACCATTCCTAGAAACCTACGTAGTTCAGAACTGTGGTTGGTTGTGGAAAGTTTAAAATTGTGTCCACTCGGTGTGATGATGGAGAATAGCCATTCGCACTAAGCTTGTATCTCAGAAAATCTATTTTATCCTTGCCATGACGCATTTCTCAATGTTGATGGCAAGTGAGTGTTCTTGAAGTCGCTCAAACACTATTTCAAGGTGACGATGATGCTCTTCCATACTCTCATACATGACCAGGATGTCATCCACGTTTATGAACACAAAGTCAATATCTTGAAAAATGTAATTTATGTATCGCTGGAAAGTCTGAGTAGCATTCTTCAATCCAAACGGCATACAAAGATATTCAAACAATCCTCATGGGGTTATAATGGCTTCTTATAATCACTTTGGCGAGGTCCAATGTAGAGAATATTTTTTTCCTATGCAATGCTGGAAAAACATCCTGAATTAATAATGGAGGATACTTATCAGGTAATGCGCTCGCATTCAGTTTCCTGTAGTCACCGCTAAGTCTATATGTTCCATTCTTCTTTGGCACTATATGAATAAGGCTTGCCCACGGTCTGTTTGATGGTCTTAGAATGCCCCTGTTTAGGAGATTTTGAAATTCGGCTTTTGCTGCTATAGCCTTTTCACCGAAAATCTTCCTGAACCTGGCAGCAACTGGTAGATCTGTTGTAGAGATTCTGTGCGCAAAAGGAGACTGCTTAATAGTTAATTTGTGTGGTTCATTAGTGAGAGATACATATTTTGTTAGTAGATCCTTGAACGGTTGCTGGGATCTATTATGGAGATATTGATATTATCAGCTTTCAGAACTTTCCCATCAGAGGTTAAGCCTGTAGAGGAATCAATCAATTTCTTGCCTTTCAGATCTATGAGCAAATTGTAGTGGCTTAGCAAGTCTGAGCCGATTATGGCTGTTGCCACGTCTGCTATAGTGAACTGCCAAGTGAAGGGTCTGCGCAGTGAAAGGTCCAGCTCAAAAGTCCGCTTTCCATAAGTGGATATTCGACTGGAATTGGCTGCATACAGAACAAGCTCTTCCTTGGCACGACCGGTTGCAAACTTGCTAGCTGGAAGTATTGAAAGAACAGAACCAGAGTCAATATAGAATCGTATTCTGGATTTTCTGTCTGTTATACTTAATCGGAGCTCTGTAGAGACAGAATTTGTATCACTATCATTGCATGCAACTCCTAATGTTGATGGCGATGCTAGTTTTCCGGATTCAGCAGTGATTTAAGAAGGCACGGTTCTATGCACTTCTTGGCCTTTTCTCCAAATTTATTGAGGTAATAGCATACATGTGATTTGGTAGGTGTTTCTGACCTACCTAGCCTATTCCTTTAGTAGCTCCTGGTCCTCCTGCTCTCATTGTTGTCTCTTTGACTCTGCTTCAAACTTTCAACCTCTGAAGTAAGTACGTTTATTTTTTTCACTAATGCCATTAAAATATCTTGTGTCCGATCTGTTTTGTTATCTTGATGCTTGCTTGTTGTGGCCATCACAGATGATGAACCGCAGGCATCTAATAGTCTGCCTGCCATTTCTCCAATGGCTTGCAGCCCAACATTATTAGAGATTAGAAGCAGCGGACGAATATGTTGTGGCAGTCTGTCCAGCCACAGCTTGTGTACAATCTCGTCGCTTACTTCATTATTTGCAAGATCCATCATTTCACGAAGCAGCTGTGACGGCTTCTTGTCACCTAGTGCGATGTTATTTAATAATTTGTCTACCTGCTTAGACCTAATTTCGGACACTCTGTCAAGAATAATTGTTTTCAAGGCATTATACTTATCTTTAGCAGGCGGCTTCCGTAACACGTCTACTATCGGATGCAACGTATTTCTGTGCAAGGCGCGTAGCACTGCCGCGAATTTCGTATCATCACTCCGTATTCTGTCACCCTGAAATTCTGCATCGATTAGAGTAAACTAAATTCAGGGCAATCCTCCATAAACGGAGTGATGTTCGGCCTTCCTACACTATACAGATGATCGGCTTTAGAGTCCTCATAATCCTCACGTGACGTACAAGTCATTGGATCATTGTCCAGATCGATGAGTAATTTATTCAATTCCTGTGCTTTAGTCGGTGTAGGCGTTAATGACATTTTTGTATGCATATTTCCGTATTATTTGAATCAGCGAGTTTTTTTTATTCGCGTTCGGAGTTACCAATTATAAAGTTTGGTGCTCCATATATTAATTTTATAAAAATAAAAACACGATTTCATTTTCATGTCGAGGTCACCAATTATATAGTGTTACGAACTATATATTTATTTTGTAAATGATTAAAACACGATTTATCTTTGATGATGATTTAATTCGATCAGAAAATACGAACATGTAAACTTTCGAGATCAAACAATATTTTATTGACGTATATAACAAAAGATGATTATGTTTACTAACGATCACTTTTGTTTCTTTTTAATTATGGCTAGATGTCAGCAAACGCCATACACATATCAACATCAAATTCAGAATCATACAAATATATATATATATATATATATATATATATATATAGGTTTATTCTGTAATAAATTATATATCCATATCACTAATATTTTTTTTTGTTCAAAACACTCGATTTTTTGGAGGATATTTGTAGATGTTACGACTACACAAGACTTAAACACACTGATCAGAATTATTACAGAATAAACCTGATGATGGAACGTACCTAGTTCCGAAACGTCGTTATTAAACATCTTCAAAAAACAAATTGTTTTTATTATTGGATTTACTGTTCGGAAAAGAAACAATCAATATATTGAAAAATCCAGGACTTATCTATTGAATATATATATATATATATATATATATATATATATATATATATATATATATATATATATATATATATAAAGTACAACCTCGATTAACCGGACTAATTGTTGTCGATATGCATTCGGATTATCAAAAATCCGAATAATCGAATGTATGGAAGATAATCTTATGAATTTATTAAAACAACAAATACATACATAGATATCAGCAAAAATGATGTTTATTAAGAATTTGAAACTTTCTTATGTATGTACATGTATATTTTCTTATATTACATGATATACATATAATAAGCAATCATACAAAATTCGAATTGTAGGTATTGTTCGTGCCTCACAA